>NC_068446.1:0-300000 GCF_023373465.1 Oncorhynchus keta | reverse complement strand
TTTAGGCAGAGTTCCTCTGTCCAGTCTCAACGTCAACAGTGAAGGGGGACTCCGGGATGCTGGCCTTTTAGGCAGAGATCCTCTGTCCAGTCTCAACGTCAACAGTGAAGGGGGACTCCGGGATGCTGGCCTTTTAGGCAGAGTTCCTCTGTCCAGTCTCAACGTCAACAGTGAAGGGGGACTCCGGGATGCTGGCCTTTTAGGCAGAGTTCCTCTGTCCAGTCTCAACGTCAACAGTGAAGGGGGACTCCGGGATGCTGGCCTTCTAGGCAGAGTTCCTCTGTCCAGTCTCAACAGTGAAGAGGAGACTCCGGGATGCTGACCTTTTAGGCAGAGTTCCTCTGTCCAGTCTCAACAGTGAAGAGGAGACTCCGGGATGCTGACCTTTTAGGCAGAGTTCCTCTGTCCAGTGTCAACGTCAACAGTGAAGGGGGACTCCGGGATGCTGGCCTTCTAGGCAGAGTTCCTCTGTCCAGTCTCAACGTCAACAGTGAAGGGGCGACTCCGGGATGCTGGCCTTTTAGGCAGAGTTCCTCTGTCCAGTCTCAACGTCAACAGTGAAGGGGGGACTCCGGGATGCTGGCCTTCTAGGCAGAGTTCCTCTGTCCAGTCTCAACGTCAACAGTGAAGGGGGGACTCCGGGATGCTGGCCTTTTAGGCAGAGTTCCTCTGTCCAGTCTCAACGTCAACAGTGAAGGGGGGACTCCGGGATGCTGGCCTTCTAGGCAGAGTTCCTCTGTCCAGTCTCAACATCAACAGTGAAGGGGGACTCCGGGATGCTGGCCTTTTAGGCAGAGTTTCTCTGTCCAGTCTCAACAGTGAAGAGGAGACTCCGGGATGCTGGCCTTCTAGGCAGAGTTCCTCTGTCCAGTCTCAACAGTGAAGGGGGACTCCGGGATGCTGGCCTTTTAGGCAGAGTTCCTCTGTCCAGTCTCAACGTCAACAGTGAAGGGGGGACTCCGGGATGCTGGCCTTCTAGGCAGAGTTCCTCTGTCCAGTCTCAACATCAACAGTGAAGGGGGACTCCGGGATGCTGGCCTTTTAGGCAGAGTTCCTCTGTCCAGTCTCAACAGTGAAGGGGGGACTCCGGGATGCTGGCCTTTTAGGCAGAGTTCCTCTGTCCAGTCTCAACAGTGAAGGGGGGACTCCGGGATGCTGGCCTTCTAGGCAGAGTTCCTCTGTCCAGTGTCTGTGTTCTTTTGCCCATCTTATTATTTTCTATTTATTGGCCAGTCTGTCTATTTATGGTCCTTCTGTGGCTCAGTTGGTAGAGCATGGCGCTTGTAACGCCAGGGTAGTGGGTTCGATTCCCGGGACCACCCATACGTAGAATGTATGCACACATGACTGTAAGTCGCTTTGGATAAAAGCGTCAGCTAAATGGCATGTATTATTATATATGGCTGTTTCTTTGCAACTCTGCCTAGAAGGCCAGAATCCCGGAGTCGCCTCTTCACTGTCACTATGTGCATTGAAGTACAGATTGAACTTGTATTTTAATATTGCAATTATAATAGCTATAATAATAATAATAATAGTTATAATGCATGTATTATGTATTTAGAACACCTGTATAATGAACTTTCAATAAAGCATTTCACATTCTCCACTGGTTGAAATGAAGTATCTTGTTGAAATACTACACCTATCCTGTGTCCTCAGATGAATGCAGATGAAGGGAGTTTGATGTTAGATATGCATTGGAAGTATAGTGTATAGTTTTTTTTCTGTATATATGATACATATATGATATGATATTGCATAGTTACAATGTGTAATCATTAATGTCCCAGGAGCAGGAGTGGTAAACACTGTTGAAGTGCATAATTGTAAGACATACATACAGACACAGCATCATTCAAAGAATGGAGTTTGATGCACTTGGTATTGGATATGACAGAAAAAGGATGTCTCACAAAGATTCATACCTGAACCGCACCTGTGTTTGGCAAAGAAGAGTACATGATCAGTGAATATATTCAAATTAAATCTAATTTTATTTGTCACATGCACATGGTTAGCAGATGTTAATGCGGGTGTCGCGAAATGCTTGTGCTTCTAGTTCTGACAATGCAGTAATAACCAACTAGTAATCTAACCTAACAACTCCACAACTACTACCTTATTCACACACGTGTAAAGGGCTAAATAATATAGGCAAGATGCAGTAGATGGTATCGCGTACAGTATATATATATGAGATGTGTAATGTAGGATATGTAAACATAAAAGTGGCATAGTTTAAAGTGGCTAGTGATACATTTTTTTACATCAATTTCCATTATTAAAGTGGCTGGAATTGAGTCAGTATGTTGGCAGCAGCCACTCAATGTTAGTGGTGGCTGTTTAACAGTCTGATGGCCTTGAGATATAAGCTGTTTTTCAGTCTCTCTGTCCCTGCTTTGATGCACCTGTACCGACCTCGCCTTCTGGATGATAGCGGGGTGAACAGGCAGTGGCTCGGGTGGTTGTTGTCCATGATGATCTTTATGGCCTTCCTGTAACATCGTGTGGTGTAGGTGTCCTGAAGCTACAATGTCGGGATCTCATGCGTGGTAATAACTACAGTACATGTATATAGGACTTGCATCCTTGGCACAATAAAGTTATTATATTCTATTCAATCCATGGGCTTCAATAATTCCATTCAGACTTGAAGTTGATACAACAACTATGATAGCTGAGGTTCATAGGTTTTGAATTAATATTCATACCAAACATTTTAGGGTCCATAAACAGAATGGCTAAATACTGTAGCTAGCTTCACATCCATAGGCATACAGTTATTTTTATCCTCCACTCCACGATAAGCAAATAACTAGGTAGCTAGCTATGTTACTTCAGCTTCATTGCATGGCAAATATAAACAAGGCAAGCTTACACAATGGTACATTCAATTTGCTGTAAATGCTTTAGCTGGCTTCTTTACATCCCCTGTTTCACAAGATGACAGCCTGGTTTGCTGGTTTTCTCAGGACTCCATAAAACACTAAACAACACAAATTACAATTTCATACTCATGGCACAACGCTACCTAGCTGGCTAATGTTAGCTAGTTAGCTAACTTGCTAAATAGTGACTTTGGTAAATTATGACAAACAATATGCACAATCGTTTGTCTTTACATTAACTAACATATTCCTCTCAATTGTACATGTTTTGCTTGACTTGTTATGACATAATTACTTACATTTGCTACCACCGTAATGTTTTGTCAGCCATCTTTGCTGAAGAAAGTCACCAGAGACGGATGACTTGCCTCAAATTTGTCATTGGATCCACTTGATATGATTGGTCATTATAAAAACCTTGGGACCCAAAAGCATTATGAGTGCTCTAACTCCCCCTTATGGTGGTCTGGAGCAATGAAGCCATGACGCTGGGTACCTCAATGTCCCACGGTGTAAGCTCGCAACTTTTAGGAACCACTGTAGGTCCACCACACACCCAAAGGGTTGTGGGGTCGTGTTACGGTTTTCTTCCGTCGAAGGAGACTCCAACCAAGTCTTAGTCCCCCTGTAACGCGTCCTTTGATTGGCGACCCTCGCCGCCGACCTTGGCCTAATAACCCTCACCAAGGACCCTGGTCTGAGGGGCAGCTCGGAACTGAGGGGAAGCTCGGGACTGAGGGGAAGCTCGGGACTGAGGGGAAGCTCGGGACTGAGGGGAAGCTCGGGACTGAGGGGAAGCTCGGGACTGAGGGGAAGCTCGGGACTGAGGGGTAGCTCGGGACTGAGGGGAAGCCCTGTCTGGCCCTAACCGACTTAAAGAACATAGCAAAACAAGTCTCATTATGTTCTAGAAAGCCACTATGCGCACGCTCCAGGAAAGCTCGAGCCTTCTGCTCCTGCAACTCCCTGAGCTGCGCCTTTAGGGTTGCGGATCTCTCCCAGTCAAACGACCCGCCGAGGTTGCCTGCCTCGTATTCGAGTTCAATTAACCTTTGGATACAATCCACCTCCCTCCTCTCCTCCCTTTTTTTCCTCTTGCAATACCCTATTATAAAAGCCCTAATCCTCACCTTAACTAATTCCCACCACTCTAACACCCCCTCGCACATGGACCGAAGTCCTTCAAGCCTCCAAAAGAAACCATAAAACCCATCAACAAAAGCCTGCTCCTCCAGCACATCCCGATCTAACTTCCAGTACCCCCTACCAAAGAGGCAGACTGGTGACCTCACCTGCAGGAGCACCCCGTCGTGATCCGAAAAGAAAACAGGCAACAGCCGCCCAGACACCTTACCCAAAGACCTGGGTACAAAAATATAGTCGAGCCTCCGCTCAACCCCTGGAGTTGCGCCATGTAGGACCGTCCATTTTCGGAGTAGTGTGCAGACCACCATCTCCCAGACCATGGCAAGCCATTAGCCCGGCAATGGCGCCTGCACTGCTATCCCCCTCTTCCTAAATCTGTATTAAAATCCCCCCTATCACTAATTTCCTATTTGTGACACACAGGGGCATCAGACAGTCCACCATCTCCTCCTGTCTGCCACCACCTGTGGCCCATACACTACCACTAATCTAAATTTACAATCCCTTATCGTGACATCCACCCCTATAACCCTCCCCTGCATTACCACAAAATAATCCTCCACTTTTACCTCCCTGTGCGCACACAAAATCCCTACCCCCGATGAGTGCACCCCCCCAATAGCCCAAACCGACTCCCCCTTGTCCCACTCTCTCTTAAACCTACTAACATCCCCTCCATCCCTCAGGTGAACCTCCTGTAAAAAACAAAAATCAAACCCCACACCCTCCAAATAAATAAAAACCCTCCTCTTAACAAAATCCCTTAAACCCCTTACATTTAAACTAACAAAAGAAAAATTAGACCCCATGAAAAATTAAAAACATGTAATACACTCAAATTCTAAACCCAGACAGAAAAAAAACAAAAACAGGAGACTCACCCGTTGCTCCCCTGCTCCATATCTACCGGTGAGAACACCATCCGTACTCCCGACATCCCCCCCTCTTCCTCCATCTCACCATCCCAGGATGCAGGAATAGTGTTTGGCTCCGGGGTGCCCTGCACCCTGGGTCTACCCCCACAATCCTCCCCCTCCCCAGTGTTGCAGCTGGTTTGGGAAAAAAAAAAAAAATTGGGGAGGCTGAGTCCCCAAACAAAAAACTCCCCACCTCCTCCTGTACCCAGTACTGAGTCTTGTTAGGTGTGTCCCCACCCAACAGAAATTGAGGGCCTGGGGAAACCAGCAGCAACCCAGAGGTTTCTCCCACCCCCATCACTCTCTTGGCCATCCCCTCCCTCTCACTGTCGGCCAATCGCACCCTCCTCTTCATTCTCTTCTTTGGTGATGGCGGCAGTGGAGAGATACCACCCTCCCCCCGCCAGCTCCTCCACCATACCCCTCATCTCTTCCACCAGGGCACTTTCCCCCCAGTCCAATTGCTCTTCCACCGTCTCCTTCTCCACCACTCCTCCCTCGCTTTCTTCTCTCTCATGCTCCTCCACTCGGTTGCCTTCTTCCGCCACTTTTCCTGGTTCTCCTACTCCCGTGCCGTCCGTTTCCTTCTCTCTACCATCCGTCGCTTCTTGCTCCTCCTCCTTCCTTGTGGCCTTCCCCTCTGGACCTGTACTCTGGTCATGAGGCGTGCTTCCTTCCCCTCCTCTTCTTCCCCATCCCCCGCTCCTGCTCCCCCCAGCCGCAGACGCATATGACCTCTGACGGGCCGGCACCCCCGCCACAGGTGTGCTGACGAGCCACACCCATGGCACGTCTTAGGCTTGTCACAATCCCTCGCCTCGTGTTCCTCAGAGCCACAAAATCTGCATTTTCTTGTGCTGCACGAGGCGAATATGTGTCCGTAGGCCATACAGCGCCTGCAAAATGGGGGCTGTCGTGCATAAAACAACGTCCCCCTGTCAGCCCCTAGGGAGAACATAGCAGGAGGATGGAGGTAGCCACCATGTCCCTTTGGGTGCTCTCTGAGGAGGGCCTGGAAGCCTCTCCTCCCATTCCAAAACCCAAGGGAGTCTTTGAGGTGCCTTGCTGAGGAGACGTTATCCATGTATCTCCCCAGAAAAGCCCTCACCTCTTCGTCCTTAATGTAAGGGTTGTAAATGTTGACAGTTACAACCCTAAAGTTATTCTTCGCCAGGCGTGTTATTTCATAGTGGCACATCGGCCTCTCACCTCCCACTGCTCTTGCCCTTCTCAGGGTATCATCGTGTTTTTCCTCTGTATATAGTGCCACGTCGTATGCTCCCTCCAACGAGTTGCCTTGGAAACAAAACACATCCTTCACCGTCAGCTTTAGAATCCCCATCAATATTATCCTTCCAAAAAGATTCCCGTCCTAAAGGCTCCAACTCCTTTTCCTTCCAAGCAAACCGAATCGTGTTGGCCAGCCCAATCCCAGGGACCGACCGTGTTGATGTATTCAGCACCATCTCCGCAAGAAGAATGGCGCTCGTTCTCTTCTCTTCTCTTCCAAAACAAGTAAAAAAGAAAAACCAAAGTGACTGAGCCTATCTGGTGAAACTACACAGAGACAGGAACAATCACCCACGAAACACTCAAAGAATATGGCTGCCTAAATACGGTTCCCAATCAGAGACAACGATAATCACCTGCCTCTGATTAAGAACCGCCTCAGGCAACCATAGACTTTCCTAGACAACCCTACTCAGCCACAATCCCAATACCTACTAAAACCCCAATACAAAAACACACCACAAAATAAAACCATGTCACACCCTGGCCTGACCAAATAAAGAAAGAAAACACAAAATACTAAGACCAAGGCATGACAGGTCTAGTCCAAAAACAACTGCTAGCCCCTACCCCTTGACACTCGAGGAGATCTGAGAGAATTGGACAGGTATAACCAATACCGGCAGAGTAAGGTGGAGCTCTCATCATGTCAACACCCATAAATCGCATTCAGATTTACACAATAGTTTAGACTCTGGGCGCTAGGGGCTAAGGGTTGTTTCTGGACAGGCCATGGGTATTATGGTAGCTCAGTCCGTCAGTCTGGCACCATCAATTGTTTTATAGCTGCCAAATACTTGCTTCCGCTTTCCTTGGGAGAATCTCAATTGCATTTCCTTGATTCGTTGCATCCTCTCTACTCGCCTCCTCCTCAAACGCATTAGATGAGAAGGTCAGAGGTCCCTCCCCTCTCACCTTATCAAATGGGTTTAGAGAAAGCAGTGAGGAGAGAGGATGTGAGGAATGAAGGAAATGCAATTGAGGTTCTCCCCTTGTGTCCTCCATTCCTCACCTCTCAAAGCACATTGGGGGAGAGGAGGGAAGGTTCCTACCCGCGGGCTCCAATGCACTTTCAAGTTGAGGCAAGGAGTGGAGGAAATAGGGACAGAGGAAGCAAGAATGTGATTTCTAGTTCACACACACACACACACACACACACACACACACACACGCTGCTTGAAAATTTTACTGATTAAAATGATTTCATTATTGGTTATTATTATTGTCAATGATTTTGTTGAAAGAACCCATTGCATTATAATATTTCATTAATAATTATATCAACTTTAAAAATCTAAATGCTGTTGTTTATATTTGTAATTCTTCTGGAATATTTAGCATGGCTATAACTGATAGAGAAGTTGACTAAAGCACAAATAGACATTGCTACCCGGCATGTAATATAATATAATACAATGTGACATTTTGAATGACATGTAGACGTTTTGTTGTTGCAAGGAGTTATGGTCTCATTGTGTCTATCTAGACCATTATTCCTCTGACTACACATGTGAATCTGCAAGAAAATCACATTTTAAATGTATATCAAACCATTTAGAAATGTTGACCCTGATGTCACACATTGGCCTCTTAATTTATAGAAAGACCCATGTGTGCTAAGGTGCGAAGAATAAAAACTGTCCCTGGGCCTTGTTGGTATCATGCTCTAATACTGTCTGCCTGGTGATAAGGGAGAGAACAACTCATGTCTGGGGTGTGTGTGCACTTGATGATGCTCCATGCCTTCCTCCGGCACCGTTTCGAGTAGAGGTCCTGGATGTGTGGGAGCATGGACCCAGGGATGTACTGGGCCATCTTCACCACCCGCTGGAGGGCCTTGCGGTCATGGATGGAGCAATTCTCATAACAGGCTTTGATGCAAAAGGCCAGAACGCTCTCAATGGTGCAGCATAGGTATTCGGAGAAGATTTCTTCAGCCGCCTTAGCTGTTGCTCCCTCTTGACAAGAGGGTGGTGGTGTTGGCCCATGATGATGTGGATGCAGAGGAACTTAAAACTCCTCTGAAGTCTCGTTGATGTGGATGGGGGCATGCTCACTCCTCTGCTTCCTGAGGTCAATAACAAGCGTCTTTGTTTTGCTGACATTTAGGGGAAGGATGTTGTCATAACAAAGCAATGCCAGTTCACTGACCTCTTCCCTGTAGGCTGACTCATGTTGTTGATTATCAGGCGTACAACTGCAATGCCAGTTCACTGACCTCTTCCCTGTAGGCTGACTCATGTTGTTGGTTATCAGGCGTACAACTGCAATGCCAGTTCACTGACCTCTTCCCTGTAGGCTGACTCATGTTGTTGGTTATCAGGCGTACAACTGTGGTGTCATCAGTAAACTTGATGATGGAGTTGGTGCAGTGCAAAACCACGCTGTCATGGGTGAACAAGGAGTACAGCGGGGGGGAAATGCCTGGCGGTGGCGTGTGGAGGAAGTCCAGGATCCAGTTGCAGAGGGTGGTGTCCAGACCCAGGACTCTGGGCTTAGTGTCAAGCTTTTTCAGTTTCTCAAATGGTCTCTTTGATACACAGAGCACAAACTTCTCACCTACCTCAAATCAATCAAGTTGTTTGTCTTATTTTCTTAATTCAGATTTATGTTCTGAATTCAATACCTTCACTTGTTCTTTGAGTCAGAGAAGAAAAAATACTATTTTGAGATATTTATTTAGAAAAGAGACAGAAAAACACTTCTCGGAACATATTGACACGGTGGAGGTTTGTAAAGAGGCTTATAGTGTCAGCTAGTTTCAGAGAGCTGCTGTATAGGCACTGGGTTTACTGTTGCAATACTGTGAGGGAGTAAACTACAGGAGACCGGGAAGGGAATACAGAAGGAGAACAACCTACCACAGAGAGTAAAGTAAGTAGTCTTGTCAGAGCCAGAACGACTGTTCTACTGTTTCTGTAGCATGAGGCAGCTTGATGTAAAAGTACACCCCCTAGCCAGGATGCTAGTAAGTAGTCTTGTCAGAGCCAGAACGACTGTTCTACTGTTTCTGGAGCATGAGGCAGCTTGATGTAAAAGTACACCCCCTAGCCAGGATGCTAGTCTATCACAGGGCTAATGAGAGGAAGAATGAGGATAATCCATGGGAAAGAAAGTGAGGGAGAAAGAGATGACATTTGTAATGGGTGATAGGATATACAGGCTCAGTCACAGTAGCCTCCATTACTGAATGAAATATTTTTGTTGATTAGCGTGCAGCAGAGTTTATCCTAGAGAAGGACGTCCTTATCATTCACTGGGGCTGCATCCCAAATTTCACCTTATTCCCTATATAGAGCACTACTTTTGATCAGGACTCATATTGCACTATATAGGAAAAAGGGTGCTAGTTGGGACGCAGGTGGGGGCTTTAACCTTAACGTAATGAGAAGCAAGGAATTTACAAGGACAGGAAACAACATCTATCAAATTCACCAGGGTGTCAAACTTTTAATTAGGACAACCTTCTTTAAGAAGAACAAAACATCATAAACAAATAAGAAGGGTAATTAGCGATGACAGATCAGCTGCCAGATGAGCCAATGAGCTAATGAAGCTGGGGTCTGTGTTTCAATGTTTCAAATGTATCCCTATTCCCATAGGGCTATATTCAAAAGTAGCGCACTATATAGGGAATAGGGTGTCATTTGGGAAGTTGCCGGAGAGAGAGCGAGTTGGGGGGTTGTGGCTTGACCACCCAATCAGAGGAGAAGGTGATTTATACTGACACACAAGCAGTTGGGGAAGTCACCTGGAAAAAACAGGTGAGATGGAGGTGTACGTGTGTGTGCGCGCCTGCTGCGCTTACGCTTAGCTATGGGCTAGAATACGATACAATGTACAGAACTTTTTTAATCTCAGTTTTATCTCTTAATCTACGTATAAACCACCTGAAGGTGGACATATTTGACGTTGTAGTGTACTTTCTCAGAATGCTTCACAGAAAATGTATTCTTAGAGTTTGGCATAAAAACTGGAGAACATTTAAATATGAATCAGATTAGCAGAGAGGGCAGATGAGCTCACCGTCTTAATCTCCATGGTTACGGGCATGTTAAACGATCAGAAGGAAGGATCACAGGCTCTATTTCGTTCTTTCTATCCCCCTTTTTCCTATTTTTAAACCTAAAGCCTCGAAGACTGGCCTAGACCAAACACTGGGTCACTAGACTGACCACAGTAGAGGGTTAGAGCGGAGGACCCTGCACGCCACTGATTTGCCCTGAGAGGTGCTACTGAGGTGCTACAGAATCAAGCCGACATTGAGGGATATTGAGAGCCCTTATACTCCATATCCAGAGAGAGAGAGAGAGAGAGAGAGAGAGAGAGAGAAAGGGGAGGTGGGTGATGGGAGAGAGAGAGAGAATAAGTCAATAAAAAACATTTAGAATATTTTTCATTTTCAGAGCCTTATATCCAGAGAGAGGAGTGAGAAAGAGAGATAGAGAACGAGAGCGAATCGGATCTGAGAGAGTCTCTGAAAGAGAGGGTGAGGGTGCTCTAAATTGGTCTATAATTGGGGATTGACTAGGGGTGGTTAATAAGTGGGGTGTACCTTTCTCCACTTGTGTGTGTCATAGTTATGGTCGTGGTTATGAAGCTAACAGCTGGGTTGTTATGATAACATTATGGCAGTTTCCGTGGTCACGGATAGACGGGCGCTGGACTGCTGTGACGACCCACACTCCCTGAGAGGTTGGCACTCCTCAACGATGGGAAATGTAAATTCCACATATTTGTCGTTGCATATCGGCCATATTTTTCCTTGACTTGCTTTAGCAAGTGAGTGATGCATATTTTTTATTCATTTTTTTTTAATTTCACCTTTATTTAACCAGGTAGGCAAGTTGAGAACAAGTTCTCATTTACAACTGCGACCTGGCCAAGATAAAGCAAAGCAGTTCGACACATGCAACAACACAGAGTTACACATGGAGTAAAACAAGCATACATAATACAGTAGAAAAATAAGTCTATATACAATGTGAGGTTAGGTAAGCTAAATTATAGATGGGCTGGTACAGTAATCTGTGAGCTGCTCTGACAGCTGGTGCTTAAAGCTAGTGAGGGAGATAAGTGTTTCCAGTTTCAGAGATTTTTGTAGTTCGTTCCAGTCATTGGCAGCAGAGAACTGGAAGGAGAGGTGGCCAAATGAAGAATTGGTTTTAGGGGGGACCAGAGAGATATACCGGCTGGAGCGCGTGCCACAGGTGGGTGCTGCCATGGTGACCAGCTAGCTGAGATAAGGGGGGACTTTACCGAGCATGGTCTTGTAGATGGGTCTTGTAGGGCCAGCCAACGAGAGCGTACAGGTCGCAATGGTGGGTAGTATATGGGGCTCTGGTGACAAAACGGATGGCACTGTGATAGACTTCATCCAATTTATTGTCTAGGGTATTGAAGGCTATTTTTTTAAATTACATTGCCGAAGTAGAGGATCGGTAGGATGGTCAGTTTTACAAGGCATAACCTTAAAGGCCGCTCAGCAAGGAAGAAGCCACTGCTCCACACCGCCATAAAAAAAGCCAAACTACAGTTTGGGGGAGAAAGATTGTACTTTTTGGAGAAATGTCCTCTGGTCTGATGAAACAAGAATAGAACTGTTTGGCCATAAAGACCATCGTTATGTTTGGAGGAAAAAGGGGGAGCTTAAGCTTAAGAACAACATCCCAACCGTGAAGCATGGGGGGGGGGGCAACTTCATGTTGGGGGGGGGTGCTTTGCTGCAGAAGGGACTGGTGCACTTCACAAAATAGATGGATTCATGAGGTAGAAAAATTATGTGGATATATTGAAGCAACATCTCAGGACATCAGTCAGGAAGTTAAAGCTTGGTCGCAAATGGGTCTTCCAAATGGACAAAGACCCCAAGCACACTTCCAAAGTTATGGCAAAATGGCTTAAGGACAACAAAGTCAAGGTATTGGAGTGGCCATCACAAAGCCCTGACCTCAGTCCTATAGGAAATTTGTGAACAGAACTGATAAAGCATGCACGAGCAAGGAGGAATACAAACCTGACAGTTACACCAGCTCTGTCAGGAGGAATGGGTCAAAATTCACCCAACTTATTGTGGGAAGCTTGTGGAAGGCTTCCCGAAACGTTTGACCCAAGTGAAACAATTTAAAGGCAATGCTACCAAATACTAATTGAGTGGATGTAAACTTCTGACCCACTGGGAATGTGATGAAAGAAATAAAATCTGAAATAAATCATTCTCTCTACTATTATTCTGACATTTCACATTCTTAAAATAAAATAAAGTGGTGATCCTGACCAAAGACAGGGAATTTTTTATCAGATTAAATGTCAGTAATTGTGAAAAGCTGAGTTTAAGTGTATTTGGCTAAGGTGTATGGAAACTTCTGACTTCAACTGTAACTGTCCTGTGCAATAATATAACCCAGGAAGACACTGAGGAAGGAACTCACATGTTTTAAGCTTTAATAGCAAGCTAATTCTCCAACAGCAGTTGAAGAATTTAGCGAACATGTTGCTGGTGAGCCTCAGGGTCCTTGGAAAAAAATTAATAAATAAGGATGTAATCAAAAGACCAAAACAAAGTGTCCAATCACATCCCTCAGCACATCATTGAGAAGGTTCTGGACAACAACAGGGGTGTTCCATCTTTGTAACATTGCAAAAATCAGAAACTTTCTGTCCAAAAATGCAGAGAAATTAATCCACGCTTTTGATACTTCTCGTTTAGACCACTGCAATGCTCTACTTTCCGGCTACCAGGATAAAGCACTAAATAAACTTCAGTTGGTGCTAAATACGGCTGCTAGAATCCTGACGAGAACCAAAAAATGTGATCATATTTCTCCAGTGCTAGCCTCCCTACACTGGATTCCTGTTAAGGCAAGGGCTGATATCAAGGTTTTACTGCAAAGCATTGCAAGCATTACATGGGCTTGCTCCTACCTATCTCTCTGATTTGGTCCTGCCATACATACCTACACGTACGCTATGGTCACAAGACGCAGGCCTCCTAATTGTCCCTAGAATTTCTAAGCAAACAGCTGGAGGCAGGGCTTTCTCCTATAGAGCTCCATTTTTATGGAATGGTCTGCCTACCCATACGAGACACGCGGACTCGGTCTCAACCTTTAAGTCTTTACTGAAGACTCATCTCTTCATTGGGTCATATGATTGAGTGTAGTCTGGCCCAAGAGTGCTGAAGGTCATCGGAAAGGCTCTGGAGCAACGAACCGCCCTTGCTGTCTCTGCCTGGCCGGTTCCCCTCTTTCCACTGGGATTCTCTGTCTCAAATCAAATCAAATTGATTTATATAGCCCTTCGTACATCAGCTGATATCTCAAAGTGCTGTACAGAAACCCAGCCTAAAACCCCAAACAGCAAACAATGCAGGTGTAAAAGCACGGTGGCTAGGAAAAACTCCCTAGAAAGGCCAAAACCTAGGAAGAAACCTAGAGAGGAACCGGGCTATGTGGGGTGGCCAGTCCTCTTCTGGCTGTGCCGGGTGGAGATTATAACAGAACGTGGCCAAGATGTTCAAATGTTCATAAATGACCAGCATGGTTGAATAATAGTAAGGCAGAACAGTTGAAACTGGAGCAGCAGCATGGCCAGGTGGACTGGGGACAGCAAGGAGTCATCATGTCAGGTAGTCCTGGGACATGGTCCTAGGGCCCAGGCCAGTTGAAACTGGAGCAGCAGCATGGCCAGGTTGGACTGGGTACAGCAAGGAGTCATCTTGTCAGGTAGTCCTGGGGCATGGTCCTAGGGCTCAGGTCCTCCGAGAGAGAGAAAGAAAGAGAAAAGGAGAGAATTAGAGAACGCACACTTAGATTCACACAGGACACCGAATAGGACAGGAGAAGTACTCCAGATATAACAAACTGACCCTAGCCCCCGACACATAAACTACTGCAGCATAAATACTGGAGGCTGAGACAGGAGGGGTCAGGAGACACTGTGGCCCCATCCGAGGACACCCCGGACAGGGCCAAACAGGAAGGATTCTGTCTCTAACCCTATTACAGCGGCTGAGTCACTGGCTTACTGGTGCTCTTTCATGCTGTCCCTAGGAGGGGTGCGTCACTTGAGTGGGTTGAGTCACTGACGTGATCTTCCTGTCTGGGTTGGCACCCCCCCTTTTTATTTTTGTATTTTTATTTCACCTTTATTTAACCAGGTAGGCTAGTTGAGAACAAGTTCTCATTTGCAACTGCGACCTGGCCAAGATAAAGCATAGCAGTGTGAACAGACAACACAGAGTTACACATGGAGTAAACAATTAACAAGTCAATAACACAGTAGAAAAAAAGGGGGAGTCTATATACAATGTGTGCAAAAGGCATGAGGTAGGCGAATAATTACAATTTTGCAGATTAACACTGGAGTGATAAATGATCAGATGGTCACGTACAGGTAGAGATATTGGTGTGCAAAAGAGCAGAAAAGTAAATAAAAAAAACAGTATGGGGATGAGGTAGGTGAAAATGGGTGGGCTATTTACCAATAGACTATGTACAGCTGCAGCAATCGGTTAGCTGCTCAGATAGCTGATGTTTGAAGTTGGTGAGGGAGATAAAAGTCTCCAACTTCAGCGATTTTTGCAATTCGTTCCAGTCACAGGCAGCAGAGTACTGGAACGAAAGGCGACCAAATGAGGTGTTGGCTTTAGGGATGATCAATGCGATACACCTGCTGGAGCGCGTGCTACGGTTGGGTGTTGCCATCGTGACCAGTGAACTGAGATAAGGTGGAGCTTTACCTAGCATGGACTTGTAGATGATCTGGAGCCAGTGGGTCTGGCGACGAATATGTAGCGAGGGCCAGCCGACTAGAGCATACAAGTCGCAGTGGTGGGTGGTATAATGTGCTTTTGTGACAAAACGGATGGCACTGTGATAGACTGCATCCAGTTTGCTGAGTAGAGTGTTGGAAGCCATTTTGTAGATGACATCGCCGAAGTTGAGGATCGGTAGGATAGTCCGTTTTACTAGGGTAAGCTTGGCGGCGTGAGTGAAGGAGGCTTTGTTGCGGAATAGAAAGCCAACTCTTGATTTGATTTTCGATTGGAGATGTTTGATATGAGTCTGGAAGGAGAGTTTGCAGTCTAGCCAGACACCTAGGTACTTATAGATGTCCACATATTCAAGGTCGGAACCATCCAGGGTGGTGATGCTAGTCGGGCATGCGGGTGCAGGCAGCGATCGGTTGAAAAGCATGCATTTGGTTTTACTAGCGTTTAAGAGCAGTTGGAGGCCACGGAAGGAGTGTTGTATGGCATTGAAGCTCGTTTGGAGGTTAGATAGCACAGTGTCCAATGACGGGCCGAAAGTATATAGAATGGTGTCGTCTGCGTAGAGGTGGATCAGGGAATCGCCCGCAGCAAGAGCAACATCATTGATATATACAGAGAAAAGAGTCGGCCCAAGAATTGAACCCTGTGGCACCCCCATAGAGACGGCCAGAGGACCGGACAGCATGCCCTCCGATTTGACACACTGAACTCTGTCTGCAAAGTCATTGGTGAACCAGGCAAGGCAGTCATCCGAAAAACCGAGGCTCCTGAGTCTGCCGATAAGAATATGGTGATTGACAGAGTCGAAGGCCTTGGCAAGGTCGATGAAGACGGCTGCACAGTACTGTCTTTTATCGATGGCGGTTATGATATCGTTTAGTACCTTGAGTGTGGCTGAGGTGCACCCGTGACCGGCTCGGAAACCAGATTGCACAGAGGAGAAGGTACGGTGGGATTCGAGATGGTCAGTGACCTGTTTGTTGACTTGGCTTTCGAAGACCTTAGATAGGCAGGGCAGGATGGATATTGGTCTGTAACAGTTTGGGTCCAGGGTGTCTCCCCCTTTGAAGAGGGGGATGACTGCGGCAGCTTTCCAATCCTTTGGGATCTCGGACGATATGAAAGAGAGGTTGAACAGGCTGGTAATAGGAGTTGCGACAATGGCAGCGGATAGTTTCATAAATAGAGGGTCCAGATTGTCAAGCCCAGCTGATTTGTACGGGTCCAGGTTTTGGAGCTCTTTCAGAACATCTGCTATCTGGATTTGGGTAAAGGAGAACCTGGAGAGGCTTGGGCGAGGAGCTGCGGGGGGGGCGGAGCTGTTGGCCGAGGTTGGAGTAGCCAGGCGGAAGGCATGGCCAGCCGTTGAGGAATGCTTATTGAAGTTTTCGATAATCATGGATTTATCGGTGGTGACCGTGTTACCTAGCCTCAGTGCAGTGGGCAGCTGGGAGGAGGTGCTCTTGTTCTCCATGGACTTCACAGTGTCCCAGAACTTTTTGGAGTTGGAGCTACAGGATGCAAACTTCTGCCTGAAGAAGCTGGCTTTAGCTTTCCTGACTGACTGCGTGTATTGGTTCCTGACTTCCCTGAACAGTTGCATATCACGGGGACTATTCGATGCTATTGCAGTCTGCCACAGGATGTTTTTGTGCTGGTCGAGGGCAGTCAGGTCTGGAGTGAACCAAGGGCTGTATCTGTTCTTAGTTCTGCATTTTTGAACGTAGCATGCTTATCTAAAATGGAGAGGAAGTTACTTTTAAAGAATGACCAGGCATCCTCAACTGACGGGATGAGGTCAATGTCCTTCCAGGATACCCGGGCCAGGTCGATTAGGAAGGCCTGCTCACAGAAGTGTTTTAGGGAGCGTTTGACAGTGATGAGGGGTGGTCGTTTGACTGCGGCTCCGTAGCGGATACAGGCAATGAGGCAGTGATCGCTGAGATCCTGGTTGAAGACAGCGGAGGTGTATTTGGAGGGCCAGTTGGTCAGGATGACGTCTATGAGGGTGCCCTTGTTTACAGAGTTAGGGTTGTACCTGGTGGGTTCCTTGATGATTTGTGTGAGATTGAGGGCATCTAGCTTAGATTGTAGGACTGCCGGGGTGTTAAGCATATCCCAGTTTAGGTCACCTAACAGAACAAACTCTGAAGCTAGATGGGGGGCGATCAATTCACAAATGGTGTCCAGGGCACAGCTGGGAGCTGAGGGGGGTCGGTAGCAGGCAACAGTAAGAGACTTATTTCTAGAGAGAGTAATTTTCTAAATTAGTAGTTCGAACTGTTTGGGTATGGACCTGGAAAGTATGACATTACTTTGCAGGCTATCTCTGCAGTAGACTGCAACTCCTCCCCATTTGGCAGTTCTATCTTGACGGAAGATGTTATAGTTGGGTATGGAAATCTCTGAATTTTTGGTGGCCTTCCTGAGCCAGGATTCAGACACAGCAAGGACATCAGGGTTAGCAGAATGTGCTAAAGCAGTGAGTAAAACAAACTTAGGGAGGAGGCTTCTGATGTTGACATTCATGAAACCAAGGCTTTTTCGATCACAGAAGTCAACAAATGAGGGTGTCTGGGGACATGCAGGGCCTGGGTTTACCTCCACATCACCCGCGGAACAGAGAAGGAGTAGTATGAGGGTGTGGCTAAAGGCTATCAAAACTGGTCGCCTAGAGCGTTGGGGACAGAGAAGAAGAGGAGCAGGTTTCTGGGCATGGTAGAATATATTCAGGGCATAATGCGCAGACAGGGGTATGGTGGGGTGCGGGTACAGCGGAGGTAAGCCCAAGGCACAGCCCCCTTGGGTGGATTTCTGAACATAACGTGACAAACAAACTGAGGCATTTTGGGTATAAAAATTATCTTTATGGGAACAAAAGGAACATTTGCTGTCTAACTGGGAGTCTCGTCAGTGAAAACATCCGAAGATCATCAAAGGTAAACTGTTAATTTGATTGCTTTTCTGATTTTCTTGACCAAGCTTCCTGCTAATAGCTGGACATAATGCTATGCTAGGCTATCGATAAACTTACACAAACGCTTGTCTTGCTATCACTGTAAAGCATAATTTCAAAATCTGAGACAACAGGGTGATTAACAAAAGGCTAAACTGTGTTTCTCTATATTTCACTTGTGATTTCATGAATATGAATATTTTCTAGTAAGATTATTTGACCGTTGCTGACAATTCTCCCGGATCCGGGATGGGTAGTTCCAAGTTAATAATGTCTGTGAGTATAACAGAACTCATATGGCAGGCAAAAACCTGAGAAAGAATACAACCAGAAAGTGGGAAATCTAAGGTTTGTAGTTTTTCAAGTCATTGCCTATCGAAAATAAAGTGTCTATGGGGTTATATTGCACTTCCTAAGGCTTCCACAGTCCTTAGAACCTCGTTTGAGGCTTCTACTGTGAAGGAGGGGGGAATGAGAGCTGATTGAGTCATGGGTCGGGCAGAGTGCCACGAGTTGATCACGCGCGCTCACGTGAGAGTTAGCTTGTGTTCCATTGCATTTCTACAGACAAAGGAATTCTCCAGTTGGAACATTATGGAAGATTTATGTTAAAAACAACCTAAAGATTGATTCTATACTTCGTTTGACATGTTTCTACGAACTGTAATATGACTTTTTGTCTGAACTTCCAACAGGACTTGCCTGCGCGTCATGAGTTTGACATGTTTCTACGGACTGTAATGGAACTTTTTGACTTTCCGTCTGCTCCTTGTGATCGCGTGAAATTAATTTGGATTACTGGGCTAAATGCGTGAACAAAAAGGAGGTATTTGGACATAAATGACGGACTTTATCGAACAAATCAAACATTTATTGTAGAATTGGGATTCCTGGGAGTGCATTCTGATGAAGATCATCAACGGTAAGTGAATATTTATAATGCTCTTTCTGACTTCTGTTGACTCCACAACATGGTGGATATCTGTATGAGTTTTTTGGTTGGAGAGCTGTACTCAGATGATTGCATGGTGTGTTTTGTTGTCTGAGAGCTGTACTCAGATGATTGCATGGTGTGTTTTGTTGTCTGAGAGCTGTACTCAGATGATTGCATGGTGTGTTTTGTTGTCTGAGAGCTGTACTCAGATGATTGCATGGTGTGTTTTGTTGTCTGAGAGCTGTACTCAGATGATTGCATGGTGTGTTTTGTTGTCTGAGAGCTGTACTCAGATGATTGCATGGTGTGTTTTGTTGGAGAGCTGTACTCAGATGACTGCATGGTGTGTTTTGTTGTCTGAGAGCTGTACTCAGATTACTGCATGGTGTGTTTTGTTGTCTGAGAGCTGTACTCAGATTACTGCATGGTGTGTTTTGTTGTCTGAGAGCTGTACTCAGATGATTGCATGGTGTGTTTTGTTGGAGAGCTGTACTCAGATTACTGCATGGTGTGTTTTGTTGTCTGAGAGCTGTACTCAGATGATTGCATGGTGTGTTTTGTTGGAGAGCTGTACTCAGATGATTACATGGTGTGTTTTGTTGTCTGAGAGCTGTACTCAGATGATTGCATGGTGTGTTTTGTTGTCTGAGAGCTGTACTCAGATGATTGCATGGTGTGTTTTGTTGTCTGAGAGCTGTACTCAGATGATTGCATGGTGTGTTTTGTTGTCTGAGAGCTGTACTCAGATGATTGCATGGTGTGTTTTGTTGTCTGAGAGCTGTACTCAGATGACTGCATGGTGTGTTTTGTTGGAGAGCTGTACTCAGATGACTGCATGGTGTGTTTTGTTGTCTGAGAGCTGTACTCAGATTACTGCATGGTGTGTTTTGTTGGGAAAAGAATCAATAAAATCAATAAAATCAAAAATCAATAAAATTAATCAAATCTGTAGACAAGATCCAACACAGCACAATGAGGAAAATGGCTGCCTAAATATGATCCCTAATCAGAGACAACGATAAACAGCTCTCTCTGATTGGGAACCATTACCAGGCCAACATAAACCATTAATCACCAAGATGACCCACCATAGTCACTATCACGCCCCAACCAACAGAGAATAAACAGCTCTCTATGGTCAGGGCGTGACAAAGACAAAACAGCTTGCTCAATCAAGCATGTTGGTCTTGTAAGTATAAAAGCAAAGCATTTTTTTTTATATAAATAAAAAGGTAGTGGAATAGGATGGAATTGGATTAGTGTGGCGTGTGAAGAATCCAATACTTTAACTTGTTTGCGGTACAAATCAAATTATTGTGGGAGCATCTCCTCTAAGAGTATGAATCAGGCTGTTTGAGAAGTTGTGAATCCTGTGCAACCTGCATACACATAGTTTGAAGTAATAGACCAACACAGCTACTGTATTAGGACAGACACGCATGCATGCAAGCGCACACACACACACACACACACACACACACACACACACACACACACACACACACACACACACACACACACACACACACACACACACACACACACACACACACACACACACACACACACACACACACACACACACACACACACACACACACACACACACACACACACAGAACAAGTCCAACCCAGGTGCAGAAGTAAAAGTACACATAGACACTGCGCACATTAACTCATTGGATCAAGACTATTCAAAGTTTGCTGAAATCAATCAATAAAGAAACTCACAAACTCTTAGAGAGTCTTAGAGAAATATTCCTTCTATATATATGATATATATGATTAATATGGTAACTATGGTTTCATACTGACTGTGCAGAGACAGAGCACAGTCAGAGCACAGAGCAAAAGAACTCAGCCAGTTAGTGGAGGAGAGGTGGAGAGCAATGAAAGAATAATAGCTGTCAATCATCATGTGGGATGTTTGTGACACAAAGGACACATGGAGATAGACAGACAGACTGACACATAGACAGAGGACCATAGCCGGTTATTGGAGGAGATTTGGAGAGTAATAGGAGAGAATAATATAATGATAACACCAGCCTGTCTATCAACATCCACTACTAGCTCTCACAGTCTCACGTCAGAATTAGACGTTCATCCATGTTTCTCAAACATCAAATTTCAAAGTTCTCCCAAACGTCAAATTTCAAAGTCTTTATGGTTAAGTGTAGGCATGAACTCCAAATGTTTAGGTTAGTCATTAACTCCAAATGGTTAAGGTTTGGGATGCTTAAAAAATATATATAAAAAACAAACGTTACATCACTGGATGCAAACTTGCAACCTTTGGAATCAAAGGCAGATGCACCCTAGCAAAACCAAAACCTACTTGGAAGGTAAAAGCTCTCACTCTTGCCCCTAGTCTCTGTTTCCACATAATAATAATAACAATAGCAATAATAAAACCTATAAAGCTGAACATAAAAATGAAGGAGGGCACCACTAATCTGAAATAATAGCACAAGGTGTTATTCTATATGTATGGGAGGTGGCAAGACTATAGAGCCTATAGTGACGATAGCATTTATGACTATATAAACTATTGAGACTACATGCCGAGGGACTATAGATGCTGTAGGGACTATAGATGCTCGGGACTGTAGGTACTGTAGAGACTATAGTAACTGTAGAGCCTTGAACTACTCATTCCAGGGTTTTTCTTTATTTTTACCATTTTCTTCATTGTAGAATAATAGTGAAGACATCAGAACTATGAAATAATGGAGACTGGTGTAAATCTATCTTTTAGTCTGATGAGTCCAAATGTTATATTTTTGGTCTCTTTGAGACACAGAGTACGTGAACGGATGATCTCCACTGTGAAGCATGGAAGAGGAGGTGTGATGGTGTTGGGGTGCTTTGCTGGTGACACTGTGGGCGATTGTTTTGTAATTCAAGGAAAAATTAACCAGCATGGCTACCACAGCATTCTGTAACGATATGCCATCCCATCTGGTTTGCACTTAGTGGGACTATAATTTGTATTTCAACAGGACAATGACCCAACACACTTCCAGGCGTTATACGGCCTATTTGATCAAGCAGGAGAGTGATGAAGTGCTGCAACAGATGACCTGGCCTCCACAATCACCTGACCTCAACCCAATTGAGATTATTCTGGATGAGTTGGACCAGGAAAAGCAGCACACAAGTGCCCAGCATATGTGGGAACTCCAAGACTTTTATTAAACTATTCCAGGTGAAGCAGGTTGAGAGAATGCCAAGCGTGTGCAAAGCTGTCATCAAGGCAAAGGTTGGCTACTTTGAAGAATCTAAAATCTAAAATATATTTTGATTGGTTTAACACTTTTTTTGGTTACTACATGATTCCATATGTGTAATTTCATAGTTTTGATGTCTTCACTATTATTCTACAATGTAGAAAATAGTAAAAACAGAGAAAGATCCTGGAATGAGTAGGTGTGTCCAAACTTTTGACTGCTACTTGCTTAATTAATTTGATTAATATTACGGTGTTTCTTTTCCTTGAAAAACCAAAAACACTCTGGGTTTCTGTTAGAATGGAACGGAAAATATGGCGATGTACAATGTGATTCCATATGTGTTATTTCATTTTTCATACTACAGAATTAAACATTAGACATTACGCAACACTAGTGAGACTCATTTTGCCTGTGGTAGGCCTACAGTATATTGATTCTTTCTTTTTTTATGACGTTATGCCAATAATTACATTTAGAGGACTGGAGGACTCTAAATTAATATCTATGGGACATTTTATGTGAGGATATCTGAGAATTTCTAAGGGGCTTTTATATCATTCTAAATTAATTCATAATAATAATCACTTTGTTTAAAAACTAACAATATTTTGGAGATTTTGTTTTCATTTAACCTAGAGTGAGCGAGAATAAGGCAATTCTCGAACATGGGGTGAGACATTCCTCACTCATTTGTAAATAAAGCCAGTACAACATATATTAATGTCTATATATTTGTATTGATATATCTTTTTTTTTTAATTATCAGAACAATTACCATGTATGTTCACTTGTTTTGTGCTGTTTTGTACCCAATGATTTGTCTGACAAACAAATAACTCTGTCCTGCAGGCCCAGGTATGGATCAAAGCTGGCGAGACATTCAATAATGTAATCTTGACATACAAAACAACCGTGGACCAATTTGCTCAAAATTGCTACAAAAAAGGAAGAAGATCAAGCAAGCCGAGTTCCAAGCATCCACTCAAACTCCATGTGTTGGGGGCAATTTTTCGCCAGGGACCAGGCCCAAATTAGATTTTTGATGGTAAGTTTGGCTATTTACAAAGGAAAAGGTACATAAAACATTGTAGCTTACACCTCGTGGACTGTTATGTGTTCCACAATAATTCACTCTTCCCTCCATTTTCAGGAATTATTGCTCGGGATTTCTTTGAGGAAGAAATCATCAAGAGATATACTGGACCCTATGTTGGACAGGTGTTTCTGGGAACACATTGTTTCTTTCAAGGTAGGATTATAGCTATATATTATATATATATATATATATTTAGTTACATTTAGACATATTTACAAGTTTATTTCTATTATTGTACCCAATTTTGGCTGTCAGTCTAAATATATTTGTTTCTTCTCCATATGCAGACATTGACCCAAAACACAATGCCGCCCAGGTTTGCATTGCAAATGAGGGCAGAAACTGGGTCAGTAAAGGACAGAGACCTTTATGTTATTAAAATAAAGGTTAAATAAAAATAAATAAATAAAAGACCTACAACACTTTCGGTAGGCCTACTGTATATCGGAAAATATTTTTGTTTTCGTCTCTACATGTTGGTCTCCTGATTTAAACCCGGTCGAACTTGTTTGGCATCAACTGAAAACATTAATCCGTAACTCTGCCAAGCCAACAAGCAAAGATGAACTGGTCAAGGCCATCAAGATGCTTCGGCCAGAGAAATTGACCATACAACAATGCCAGACATTGATCATCTCATTAAGGTTTTACCTGTGGTCGTGAAGCTGGGTGGAAGTGCGACAAAAATGTATTTTTTGTAAACATCTGCATTTGAATGTCTTATTTCTCAATATTTTATTTTATTAACAAAACCATAAAGATGGCATAAAGATAGTATTTAAGCATCATACATTGTAAATTGGGGGATTTTCACAGCAGTAGAATGGTTATAAAAAGTACATTGTCCTGTTAATAGGAAACATTTGCATGATGGGCAACACCTGCTACAGGTGTGAAAAACAAATGTTTGAAAACCTGTTTTCAAAATGCCTCTTGTTGTCCATTACTACTGTAAATAAAAACACAGCATCTTGTTTACACTCTTTATTGTGTATCTACATGTCTAATTACTTTTAGAGTTTTGGATTTTCAAATGTGCACTTTTAATAACCTCTTGAGTGTAGGGGGCAGTATTTTGATGTTTGGATGAAAAACCAACCCAAATGAAACTGCCTATTTCTCAGGCCCAGAATCTAGAATATGCAGATAATTGTCAGATTAGGATAGAAAACACTCTAAAGTTTCCAAAACTGTGAGTATAACAGAACTGATATTGCAGGAGAAAACCTGACGAAAATCCAACCCGGACGTGTTGTTTTCCTGAAAGCTCTCCGTTCCATAGCCTGCCTTCGCTCCATTTAAAGGGATATCAACCAGATTGCTTTTCCTATAGCTTCCCCATGGCATGAACAGTCTTTAGACGTAGTTTCAGGCTTTTATTTTGAAAAATGAGCGAGAAAGATCACTTTGCATCAATGTATGGCTGGGTGCCAGCAGCGTTTTGCATGCGCCAACAGAGTGGAGCAGATATTTATCTCTCTCTCCTATTGATGAAGCTACAGTCCCAGTTGAAATATTATCAATTATATATTGTAAAAACAACCTGAGGATTGATTATAAAAAACGTTTGACATGTTTCTACGAACATTACGGATACTATTTGGAATTTTCGTCTGCGATGTCGTGACCGCTCGATCCTGTGGATTTCTGAACATAATGCGCCAACCAAATGGAGGTATTTTGGATATAAAAATAATCTTTATAGAACAAAAGGAACATTTATTATGTAAATGGGAGTCTCGTGAGTGCAAAACATCCGAAGATCATCAAAGGTAAGCGATTCATTTTATTGCTTTTCTGACTTTCGTGATCAATCTACGTGCCTGCTAGCTGTTTGTAATATTTGGTCTACTGCGAGAGATGTCCTTACATAAACGCTTGGTATGCTTTCACTGAAAAGCATACCAAGGTGGATTAACAACAAGCTAAGCTGTGTTTTGCTATATTGCACTTTTGATTTCATGAAAATTACATATTTTTAGTAATTTAATTTGAATTTGGCACTCTACATTCAGCGGATGTTGACAAAAATGATCCCGCTAACGGGATGGGTGCATCAAGAGGTTTTTCATTATTAGTTACATTGTTAAGATTGAATGTGCAGACTTTTTTCTTTAAAATATATATTTTTTTGTAGGATGCTACATTTTTGACGGGTTGCAATTGTAAGTAGACCTAATAAAGCAGGGGTGTCAAAGTCAAATGGACGGAGGGCCAAATAAAAAATTTAGCTACAAGCCGAGGGCCGGACTGTTCGAATGTTCATTGAAAATTTTTTAAATGACGCATATAGTCTAGTGAACCTAATTGAACCTACTGAAAACCTAACAAATATATTCCAATATGATCAGATAAATAAAGCAATATTTTCTTATGGCTCTGTCAGTAATCTTTAATTTTCAACAGACACAAAAGACAAATTTCCTTTATATAAAAATCCCCATAACATGAACATTAAATGAAAGAAACCGGTATTCAAGGCACCATCAGTAGCCTATATTTTCTATTTTAGCAAAAGTGGGCTAAATTTACTTCAAAGAAAAAAACAATAATAGCAATTTTCTATCATCCACTCAACTGAAATATTTTTAAAATATAATTGGATTGAAATACAATAAAATAAAGTGCAAAAATCTATTAATCAAAAACAACACTTTGTTTAAGGAGAAGTAACATGCAGTGAAAACAAATATTAAACTTTAACTTTTAAACTTGAACTGAGTAAAAACTCTAAATATGTGATTGCACAGTAATGTTCACTTGTTTGAGGTTGAGGGTGATACTTGGTGGTGTCCCATCTTTTCCACAAGTTCATCAATGTTCGGGGTAAGGCTCTGAGCTGAGGAAATCCTCAGAATTGAGTGGAGGTGTTCAGCAGTAAGTCGACTTCTGTGTGATGTTTTGTTCAAGTTCATCAAAGAAAACAGTTGTTCACACAGGTATGTGCTGCCAAACATAGACAACGTTTGAGCAGCCTGGATGCGCAGCTGGGGCATTGTGTCGGGGAGGAAACGGGCGAACTCCGCAGCACCCACTGCCGCATATTTTGCCCTCAGTGCATCATTGCATTGGAGGTCAATCAACTCCATTTGGAGGTTTGGTGGTGAGCTTTCCACGTCAACAGCAAATGGGTTACCGAGCAGTTCCAACCTGCTTTTTTGTGCTTCAAAGTCAGCAAATCGGCGTCGAAAGTCAGCGGCAAGCATACCTATTTTATCAGCCAACTGTGCGCTCGGGAACGCACTGGTAGAGAGCTTCTCTTTCATGGTCTGGCAGCTGGGAAAGTGGCTCAAATTTTCTTTCCGCATCTGCGTCTCCCACAGAGTCAGTTTGGTTTTAAATGCCTTCACTGTACTGTACATATCAGAGATGACACGATCCCGACCCTGCAGCTGCAAGTTCATTGCATTCAGATGACTCGTAATGTCACACAGAAAAGCCATTTCACACAGAAACATTTCGTCTCGGAGTTGTGTTGTGTCTTTCCCTTTGCTGTCCAAGAACAGACAAATCTCCTCACGAAGCTCGAAACATCTTTGAAGCACCTTTCCCTGGCTTAGCCATCGCACCTCTGTGTGATAAGGCAAATCACCATGCTCCGTTTCTAACTCCGTCAGAAATGCCTTGAACTGGCGGTGATTCAAACCTTTGGCTCTGATAAAGTTAACTGTGCGCGTGATGATGCTCATTACATGCTCCATTTTCAAGGCTTTACCGCACAACGCTTCCTGGTGTATGATACAATGATAAGCTGTCAGCTCACCTGTCGCGTTTTCCTCTTGCATCTTTTCCCGTATCTTCGCCACCAGTCCGCTCCTGTGTCCACACATCGCAGGTGCTCCGTCGGTTGTCAAACCCACAAGTTTTTCCCAAGGCAGCTCCATCTCATTTACACATCTTGACACCTCTTCATACAAATCATGCCCCGTAGTTGTGCCATGCATAGGACGTAAAGCCAAAAACTCCTCTGTCACGCTTAGGCTGGAGTCCACTCCGCGGATGAAAATTGACAACTGGGCAATGTCAGAAATGTCGGTGCTCTCATCCACAGCCAAGGAATATGCAATGAAATCTTTTCCCTTTTTCACAAGCTGCTCTTTTAGATTGATGGACAACTGGTCTACTCTCTCGGCAATGGTGTTTCTGCTCAGACTCACATTTAAAAAGAGTTGCCTTTTTCTGGGCAAACTTCGTCACAAACTTTAATCATGCAGTTTTTGATGAAATCCCCCTCCGTAAATGGCCGGGCTGATTTAGCGATCTCTTCTGCCAAAATAAAACTGGCCTTGACAGCAGCCTGGCCTTGTGATTTGGCTTTTTTGAACAGAGCCTGTCGAGATTTGAGGCCTCGTTTTAATTCCTCTGCCTTTTGTAGCCTTTGTTCCATGTCCATATTCTTGTTTTTGTCCGCGTGTTTCGTTTCATAATGTCGTCTCAGATTATACTCTTTCAGTACCGCCACACTTTCTCCACACAGAAGACACACAGGTTTTCCAGCTACCTCCGTGAACAAATACTCCGACTCCCACCTTGTTTGAAACCCCGGTTCTCAGTGTCCACCTTCCGTTTTGCCATTTTTGATGGGTATCTGAAAGTTAATTTTACTGTGATGCTGACAACTGCTGTGCCAATAAATATTGAAATGAAGCAGCCTACTGCTCGGTGCGTCACCGTTGCATTGTGGGAAATGTAGTATTGGTGCGTGTAAAAGATCTGCGGGCTGCCGGCTTGCTGCGGTCTGCGGGCCGGTTCTAATAATAAATCAAGATCATCCCAGGGGCCGTAAAAAACCTTCTCGCGGGCCGGATGTGGCCCGCGGGCCTTGACTCTGACATATGTGTAATAAAGCCTCATAGCCTACCTCAGCCAGTTAAGTTATTTTATATAGGTCTCGGCTCCGAAGAAATAGACTCCAATTAAGCCCTCTTGTCGTTTGTAAAGTAAAATGAAGATTATTGTTGAAATGAATTGCTTGACTGGTGTAGGTTTTCTCCATCTGTTGGTGTGCAACACTTGTATAACAAGCTAGCTATATTTTCAGCACCAGCATACCCTGGCCAATGAAGGCCGACCCCGGCTAAACCCGCTGGGCCAATTGTGCGCCACCCTATGGCACTCCCAATCACATTAAGATGTGATACAGCCTGAATTCGAACCACACACACACACACATAGAGTCTCTCTCTCTCTCTCTCTCTCTCTCTCTCTCTCATATATATATATATATATATACAAATCTGCACATTAACCATGTGTAGGTAGATGTGGAAAGACAGACACATATGCAAGTTGGGAGGCGGGGGTTCACACCTAGCTCAAGTTTGGGGGGTTCACACCTAGCTTGGCTATTAGACAATTCTTTAGTAAAGGTTGAATAGTCTATTGTTCAGCTAATAGCCCATCCTGAATAGTTCAGCTAATAGCCCATCCTGAATAGTTCAGCTAATAGTCCATCCTGCAATGCTTGTGAAAAAATAACAATACAACTTTTTCCCCTTTCCACATGTTTAAGATTCCAATAGATGAAGTGTTTTTAGCCACAATCGTCCCCAATTAATACAATTAATTGTCACGTCCTGACCATAGAAAGCCTATATTTTCTATGGTAGAGTAGGTCAGGACGTGACTAGTGGTGTTTAGTCTAGTCTAATTTATTATTTCTATGTGGGGTTTTAGGTTTATCTTTCTATCTTGGTGTTTGTGTATGATTCCCACTTAGAGGCAACTGGTAATCGTTGTCTCTAATTGGGGATCATACTTAACTTGCATTTTTTCCACCTGTGGGTTAATAAACATTGTTTATGTTTAGTTGCCGGCAATGTCGTCAGGGTTCATTTATTCTTTATTTGTTTTGAATTTACTTAAGTTTCACTTTATTCATGAAAAGTATGTAGAACTCAAAGCACGCTGCACCTTGGTCCGACCATCATTATTACGAACATCGTGACAGAATATCCCATATACAAAGGACCAAGCAGCGTGCCCGGGAGATAATGGCATCCTGGTCTGTGGAGGAGATTGGGGAAAGAACATCCTGGACTTGGGACGAGGTGGAAGCAGCGAAGGAGGGACAGTGGCGAAGTCGGGGAGAAAGGCCACAGAAACCCCAAGTACATTTTTTTTTTGGGGGTACATGGAGCAGTCGTTGGAGCCGAGGAGTGAACCAGAGCCAGTCTGGGAGAAGAAGGAGAATTTGGAGGAAAGAGAAATGGGAGAGTTGTTGAGTTGGTGGAGGATGCACGGATTTGGACTAAAGGAACGTGTTGTCAGTTTGGTGCCACCTGAGTCAGCTCCCTGTACCCGTCCTGAGCAATTGATGCCGGCTATACGCACCAGGTGTCCAGTGCACCTTCACAACCCAGTACTTCCTGTGCCAGCTCCTCGCACTTGCCGTGCGAAGTGTGTTAAAGTTCTGGTACCATTCATGTGGCTATACGCACCAGGTCTCCAGTACACCTCCACAGACCGGTACGTCCTGCCAGTCAGGTGCGTCCTGTTCCTGCTCCTCACACTCTCCTTCAAGTGCGTGTCCCCAATCCAGTCCAGTACGTCCTGTACCTGCTCCTCGCACTCGCCCTGAGGTGCGTCTCCCCAGTCCAGTATGTCCTGTGCCTCCTCCCTGCACTCGTCCCGAAGTGCATGTCACTAGTCCGGTACCTCCTGAGACGGTCTGCGGTCCAGAGCCCCGCACCGGAGCCGCCCCCAATGGTAAATGCCCAAAATAAAGGATGGAAACATACCACGCTGCATTTTGGTCTACTCCTTATAACAAACGTGACATTAATACACAGTCGACAGCGTGCTGGACTTCAGGCTAAAATGTTGAGGGTTCGAAACCTGCTCCCTGCTTGTTTCATTACATTGTTATGCAGGTCTCCAAGTAAATAGCCTGGATTGTTACTCCCATCTCATTCTTCGCACTCTTCCACGCACTCTTCCACGCTGGCAGGATGTACTGTTTTTTATTCTGTATATATGAATTACAAAATCATGTTTCTAGTCTATTGCATATTTACAAGTTGATTCATAATGTTATATAGGAATTCTGTGTGATTTGAACATATGAAAGCAGAGAGTACTATTACAGACTATACTGTTAAATAGAACACCCGTGTAAATATTTAAGCCCCTGTATGTGAAGAACACTAGTGTAAAGAAGGAATTTGTGAAGATGAGTATAATGGGATTTGATAAACTAGAGATTTGATAAAGTAACAATGGGAGAACAAAATAACAACTTGCACACCCACATGTAGATGTGTGTAAGTGGAGTAAAATAACAACTTGCACACCCACATGTAGACGCACGTAAGTGGAGTAAAACGTATTTTGAGACGTTCAGGGTTGTCCCTTCATTTGATAAAGATAAGGTTAAAGCGTTGTATGATTGTCACTGTTAAATAGAACCAATGAATGTGGAACATGTAGAGACTTGTTTACTAAACTTAAGGCTACAAGTTATTGTACTCCCAGTGGCGTTTTCATTGATATCCCAAATTAGGACATTCTAAACATTTACATTACATTTAAGTCATTTAGCAGACGCTCTTATCCAGAGCGACTTACAAATTGGTGCATACACCTTATGACAACCAGTGGAACAGCCACTTGCATCTAAATCTTGTTGGGGGGGGGAGAAGGGGGGGGTGAGAAGGATTACTTACCCTTACTTACCCTATCCTAGGTATTCCTTGAAGAGGTGGGGTTTCAGGTGTCTCCGGAAGGTGGTGATTGACTCCGCTGTCCTGGCGTCGTGAGGGAGTTTGTTCCACCATTGGGGGGCCAGAGCAGCGAACAGTTTTGACTGGGCTGAGCGGGAACTGTACTTCCTCAGTGGTAGGGAGGCGAGCAGGCCAGAGGTGGATGAACGCAGTGCCCTAGTTTGGGTGTAGGGCCTGATCAGAGCCTGGAGGTACTGAGGTGCCGTTCCCCTCACAGCTCCGTAGGCAAGCACCATGGTCTTGTAGCGGATGCGAGCTTCAACTGAGTAGGAAAATGTAACCACTCCCCGAGACGGAGTTGGAAACTGGCTCTGTTTCACAGTCTATCCTGTCTCAGGTGCCAGACTTATTATGGACAGAGAACTACCCGATAGGCAGTGCACGGTTACAATACACGTAGAGCCCAGAAAGTTTATCACAGTCTATCCTGTCTCAGGTGCCAGACTTATTATGGACAGAGAACTACCCGATAGGCAGTGCACGGTTACAATACATGTAGAGCCCAGAAAGTTTATCACAGTCTATCCTGTCTCAGGTGCCAGACTTATTATGGACAGAGAACTACCCGATAGGCAGTGCCAGCACGGTTACAATACATGTAGAGCCCAGAGAGTTTATCACAGTCTATCCTGTCTCAGGTGCCAGACTTATTATGGACAGAGAACTACCCGATAGGCAGTGCACGGTTACAATACACGTAGAGCCCAGAAAGTTTATCACAGTCTATCCTGTCTCAGGTGCCAGACTTATTATGGACAGAGAACTACCCGATAGGCAGTGCACGGTTACAATACATGTAGAGCCCAGAAAGTTTATCACAGTCTATCCTGTCTCAGGTGCCAGACTTATTATGGACAGAGAACTACCCGATAGGCAGTGCCAGCACGGTTACAATACATGTAGAGCCCAGAAAGTTTATCACAGTCTATCCTGTCTCAGGTGCCAGACTTATTATGGACAGAGAACTACCCGATAGGCAGTGCCAGCACGGTTACAATACATGTAGAGCCCAGAAAGTTTATCACAGTCTATCCTGTCTCAGGTGCCAGACTTATTATGGACAGAGAACTACCCGATAGGCAGTGCCAGCACGGTTACAATACATGTAGAGCCCAGAGAGTTTATCTCTTCTCAATTGGCCAATGTATTTTATAAATTCTGTGAATTTCATGTTTAATCTTTGAATAATATACATGTAATAAGTGTGAAGCAGAAAGTGAATATCCAACAGAAATTGGTAATAAATATTAAGAGTAACATTGTTAGGGTAGACTAAAATAAAAACAATGCCTTCCAATAAGGAGAAAGTTATCGTCTTTTTTTGTTTTTAAACTTTACAACAGGGGTTAACCTTTAGCGTCGAGCAATCCCGTATCCGGGAGCGTAATCATAGCCTCAAGCTCATTACCATAACGCAACATTTCCTATTCATGAAAATCGCAAATGAAATGAAATAAATATATTGAAACACAAGCTTAGCCTTTTGTTAACAACACTGTCATCTCAGATTTTCAAAATATGCTTTAACCAAAGCTACACAAGCATTTGTGTAAGAGTATTGATAGCCTAGCATAGCATTAAGCCTAGCATTCAGCAGGCAACATTTTCACAAAAACAAGAAACAAGAACTTCGGATGTTTTCAATGACGAGACTCATAGCGCCCCCTATATCCAAGAAGTTAAACCAGAACATTGTTTGAGAGTGATTCGTGCGTATTAGCAGTAGTGATTGAGAGGGTATTTCTATTGGGAAGAGAGTCCTAGTTGAAGGAAACCGATATGAGACCAGTGAAAGTAACAAAGTGAATGGTAATATTTGTGCCTTTCAGATAGCACCCTAATAGTGCAATACTTTTGTCATTTGAAAAAGTAAACATTTCAATACAAGGTCACATGACAAAAAGAGGGATAGAGCCTTGGGACATTATATTAGCAGCTGCCATCTGGTGTTTGGGTTAGAGATACGCTTCCTGTGGACAAATAGATAAGCCCGCAAGGGAAAATAAGTGCTACTCGCTGAACTCAAACAGGCTGTAAGGGACATAGTGTGACATTTGGGACAGAGGTATGAATAATTAAATAGAAAAGATTTTTTTAAAAATGTACCTTAAAGGGCACACAAATGTCATTGTCTAAAGTATCTATTGTCAGAGTTTTGTTGCACACATGTCCATTTTCTTGATATGAAATGTAGTTAAAACTGTATGTCAATGTTAACCTGATACACAAAATGAAAACTCTATGTCAATGTTTTGGTCTGTTTATAGTATGCATGTTCATAGGGGGTGTCGTCTACCATCGTTCACATCCCATCATTAATTTCCCTCAAAAAATGGGTGAACCCTTACTCACCTCATTATGTTAAAACACCTTTGGTCCAACAGATGATTATGTGATACCCAGTCTCTGTGTGTGGAGTACAGGTGATCTAGATTTTTTCCCCCTCTGGTTGCACATTTAACATGTTGATAGAAATTTGGTAGAACTGATTTAAGTTTTCCTGCATTAAAGTCTCTGGCCACTAGGAGCACCGCCTCTGGGAGAGTGGTTTCCTGTTTGCTTATTTCCTTATACAGCTGACTGAGTGCAGTCTTAGTGCCAGCATCTGTTTGTGGTGGTAAATAAACAGTCACGAAAAGGGTAGCTGAAAACTCTCTAGGCAAGTATTGTGGCCTGCAATTTATCACAATGTACTCTACTTCAGGTGAGCAAAATCTAAAGACTTCCTTAGATTTTGTGCACCAGCTGTTGTTTACAAATATGCACAGACCGCCCCCTCCCCCCATATGCTTCTGTTTTTCAACGCCAAACCGACCACTGGTGTGCGTGGCCAAAGAGCTCTATTTTCATTTCGTCTGGCCATAGCACTGGTTCAAATCCAAGTCTCAATGTCATTTAGCAAACTCCAGGCATTTACATTTGTTGGATATATTTTGTATGTTGTCAGTGTATTTCAAATGCTTTCAGACCATACAGTGAATCTTGATTAAAAACAATTGTGTACTAAAATTATAAGAAGTGAACTTAAGTTAACTGATTAACTCTGACAGCCCTAATTCAAAAGCCATCTATTTGTAGAAAAGTAGCTGTTGACATTCTTTCCAGTAGCAAACACAATCACACGTTTTCAAACACATTAAAATCTATTTAGCCCTGTGTACTATGTGTAACAAAAATCAATGGACAACTAACAATAACAGAAGATTAAAATAGCTACATAGGATGAAATAGAAGGCTAGGTATCACATATCACTAAGCTACCTAGCGGTTAGAAATTAGCACGTGACTATTGGATTTTTTTTTTTAAGTAACCTTCTCAAATGCATATAATTCAAATCAAATCAAATCTTATTTGTTACATACACATGGTTACCACATGGCTCGGGTGGTCGTTGTCCTTGATGATCTTTTTGGCCTTCCTGTGACATCGGGTGCTGAAGGTGTCATGAAGGGCAGGTAGGATGCCCCTGATGATGTGTTGTGCAGACCGCACCACCTTCTGGAGAGCCTTGTGGTTGAGGGCGGTGAAATTGCCGTACCAGGCTGTGATACAGCCTGACAGGATGTAGTTGATAGTGCATCTGTAAAAGTTAGTCAGGGTTTTAGGAGACAAGCCAAATTTATTCTGCGCCCTGGTTGAAGAGGCTCTGTGCACCTTCTTCACCATACTGACCTTTTCAGTTTGTCTGTGATGTGTACGCCCAGGAACTTAAAACTTTCCACCTTCTCCACTGCTGTCCCTTTGAAGTGGATAGGGGGGTGCTCCCTCCGTTGTTTCCTGAAGTCCACGATCATCTCCTTTGTTTTGTTGATGTTGAGTGAGAGGTTGTTTCCTGACACCACTGATTGAGTTGGAGGCGTGCATGGAGGCGTGCATGGCCACACAGTCGTGGGTGAATAGGGAGTACAGGAGAGAGCTGAGCACACACCCTTGTGGGGCCCCAGTCAGCAAAGTGGAGATGTTGCTTCCTACCTTTACCACCTGGGGGCAGCCCACCAGAAAGTCCAGGACTCAGTTGCACAAGCAGGGTTCAGACCCAGGGCCTCCAGCTTGACGATGAGCTTGGAGGGTACTATGGTGTTGAATACTGAGCTGGAGTCAATGAACAACATTCTTACATAGGTATTATTTTTGTCCAGATGGGATAATGCAGTGTGATGTGATTACGTTATCTGTGGACCTGTTGGGGCGGTATGCAAACTGAAGTGGGTGTAGGGTGGCCGGTAAAGTGGCGGTGAGATCAGCTCAAATTTGGACAATGCCTCCTTTCAGTGTCAAAGCTATGTTTATTCTTTTGTTTTTGGTCTTTCATCGTGTTTTACTATTGCTTTTTATTCATTTTTTTGGCGCTGTTTTCAATCTTTTGACAAGACGGCACCGACGGAGAAGGTCGGCATCTAATGAGCTCCCAGACGCTGCTAACCTCGATTCCGACTACAAATCTGACTTCAACTGCAACCCAGCTGTTCCCTTGATTATACTGGACCCCATTATTTTGTTTGGGCACCCGAAACCCAGCAGGAATAGACAAGGAAGACAGGCTGGCATCCTGCTGAGACTGAGACTGAGACAAGAGAAAATCGACTGGCACTCCCCAACGTTTTATTGACAAATGTCCAATCAATCAATAATTAGATGGGTTAGTTTAGTTTGAGAGTCTCTTATCAAAGAGACTTGAAAAACTGCAATATTCTATGCTTTGCAGAAACTTGGCTGACAGAATTTATGGATATACACATCATGATCGGACAGCAGCCTCGGGTAAGTCCAAAGAGGGAGGGGTGTGCCTTGTCATTAACAACAACTGTTGCGCTGTTTCCAGTGTGAATGAAATCTCAAGCTTTTGCTCACCCATAGAATACCTCATGGTAAGCTGTTAACCTTTTCATCTACCATGAGAGTTCTCATCCGTAATTATCAAGGATGTCTACATCTCACCACAAGCCAACGTCACTTTGGCACTCAAACTGAATGGGCCTGTAAACAAACAAGACATTGCAAAACCAGAGCCAGCATTTCTTGTAGGTGCAAACTTTAGGGCAGGGAAACATCAAACTGTTCTACCACCTCTTTACCAACACATCTCCTTTACCACAAGCTGTGCTAAAACTCCAGACCACTTTTAATCTACCCACAGACACATATACAAGGCCCTCCTTCGCGCTCCCTTTGGCAAATCAGACGACAACTGTATCCTCCTACTTCCTGTTTACAAACAAAAGCTCAAACAGGATGTACCAGTGAAACTATCAATATGGAAGTGGTCAGATTTAGCAAATGTGAAGCTACAAGACCGTTTTGCGAGTACGGACTTGGTGTCAGCGTCAGTGGTGTATAGGTGAGGACTGAGTCAAGAGCAGGAAACAGAACTGAGTAAAAATAACGTACTTTACTTGGGAAAAATAAGCAGTACAATAAATCCACGTAGGGATAACAAACCCTAACACACAAAACAAACACAAAACAGGAACAATCACGCACAAAACATAATAATAATAATAATAATAATATAATAATATAATAATAATAACCAATAATAATTAACCAGAGGGTTAAGTAGGGAAATAATAATAACGTAATGGGAACCAGGTGTGTACAATCAAGACTGAACCCCAACTGACCACTGCAGTCGCACCGTTCCCCCATTCAGAAGAGGAGGTAATGGGAGCCGCTACCTGACCAAAGCCCTGGATAAACCTCCGGTAATAGTTGGCAAACCCTAAGAACCACTGCACCTTATTTTACCGTGGTTCAAGACTGACTGTCAAGACTGAACCAATTGAACTGCACGGCTGAAATATGGTCATTCTCCATCTCCACCCCCCTGACTTGGACAGGCAGGAACTTGGACAGGCGGGAGGTGGCAGGTGAAGTGGAAGGCCGAATGTATCCCAGAGATTTGGTGACATATGTTTCCATAGCCGCCGTCTCCTCTTGTGACAGAGGATACACGTGACTCCTGGGAAGTGCTGCATCTACCTGGAGATTTATCGCACAATCCACCCGTCAATGGGGTGGTAGTTGAGTCGCCTTCTTTTTACAGAAGGCAAGAGCCAAATCGGCATATTCAGGGGGGATGTGCATGTAAGAGACCTGGTTTCGACTTTCCACCGTGGTTGCACCTATGGAAACACCTATACACCTCCCTGAACACTGATGTGACCATCCCTTGAGAGCCCTCTGTTGCCACGAAATAGTGGCGTCATGATGGGCCAACCAGGGAAACCCCAACACCACAGGAAACGCAGGAGAATTGATCAGGAATAGACTAATCCTTTCCTCATGACCCTCCTGCATTATCATACATAGTGGAGCCGTGACCTCCCTAAAGCCGTGACCAGACCCTAAAGGATGAATATCTAAGGCATGTATAGGGAAGGGCACATCAACAGGAACAATAGGGATCCCTAATCTAAATGCAATAAAGTTCCCAGCTGCGTCTGAGTCTACTAGCGCCTTATGCTGGGAATGCAGGGAAAAGTAAGGATATTGTATAGATATAAACATGTGCGCAACAGGAGGCTCTGGGTGAGTTGGGTGCATACTCACCTGGGATGATCCACCAGAGCCCTGCCTGCTGTCTCGACTTCCTGGGAAACCTCTCCAGCACCAACCAGTAGTATGTCCTCTGCGGCCACAGGTAGTGAAGGAGACAGCCCTCCCTCCGATCACCCTTAGAGCTGCACCTCCGAGCTCCATATGTGTATCTACGGAGGTGTTGTGGGATGGAATCGATGGACCCCGATCAGGCCGTCCGCGGGTGGTCGAGGGTAAGGGTGGTAATCCCTTACACCATAGTCTATCCCTAGACTACATCTGTAATGGTCAATCAGGGCCCTCTCATTCCATCCCGCGCTGGCAGCCAGGGTCCTGAAGTCCAGTGAGAATTCCTGTGCGGTCCTCATACCCTGTCTGAGATGGAACCAGTGTACCCCCATCCTCATAGCGGACCGACGCTGCATCGATACTTCCCCATTCAGCGTTGGCCCACTCAAGCGCCTTCCCAGAGAGACAGTAGATGGGGGCGGACACGCTCTCGTATCCCGAGGGAGCCAAATGGACGATTGCCAGGTAGAATTCCAACTGGAGCATGAACCCCTGGCACCCGGCAACCATCCCATCATATGCGCTCGGGAGCGATAGCCGAATCCCACTGGGTCCAGATGAGGGAGGGGAGAAGGGGTGAGCAGCACGCGATCCATGGCTCTGCCAAGATGTTGAAGCATCGTTGCATGCTGCTGGACTTGTTCTTCCACTTGCACTGGAGGACTGCGTGCACCTGCTGACTCCATAATATGGTGCGTGATTCTGTCAGCGTCAGTGGTGTATATGTGAGGTGAAGACGAGGGCCGAACGCCGCCCGAACAAGGAGAGGCACCAACTTTGGCGGATGTCGTGACACTTGGATATGTTCTGGGTTTCATCCAATAGCATTGATGAGTTGATCACATCAGTCACTGGCTTCATCAATACGTGCATAGACGACGTTGTCCACACAGTGACCATATGAACGTATCCAAACTAAAAACAATGAATGGCAGGCAGGCTGCGCTGAAGGCATGAGCTGCAGTTTACATGGAACGGAACACGGACATGGAGGCCCGCTACGAACTTGAACGTGCCATCAACCATGAAAAGGGACGTTATAGGAGGAAGATGGAATCCTATTAAAGCCCCTCTGACCCTCATTGGATGTGGCAAGGTTTGCAGAAGATAGCAGATTATAAAGGGAAACTCAACCGTGAGATACGCAGCGATGCAGACCTCCCAAATTTGCCTTTTATGCTCGCTTGGAGGAAAAGAACACTGAGTCTTACATGAAAGTTTCAAGTTTTATTTGTCACATGCACAAAAGTGAAATATTTAAATTGCAAGCCCTTGGGCCTCCCGGGTGGCGCAGTGGTCTAGGGCACTGCAGTGCTAGCTGTGCCACCAGAGACTCTGGGTTCGCGCCCAGGCTCTGTTGCGACCGGGATGTCCGTGGGGCGATGCACAATTGGCCTAGCGTCGTCCGGGTTAGGGAGGGCTTGGGCGGCAGGGATATCCTTGTCTCATCACAAACTCATCACAAACTCCTGTGGTGGGCTGGGCGCAGTACGTGCTAACCAGGTAGCCAGGCGCACAGTGTTTCCTCTGACACATTGGTGCAGCTGGCTTGGATGCATGCTGTGTTAAGAAGCAGTGTGGCTTGGCTTGGCTTGGCTTGGTTGGGTTGTGTTTCGGAGGACGCTATCTTATCTCATCGTTACAACTCCCGTACGGGCTCAGGAGAGACGAAGGTCAAAATTGAAAAACAATTGCAAGCCCTTTACCCAATACAGGGGCCTGAAACTCATACACAAGTTCTAATTTTTCCCAGCATGCTCTACAGCAGTTAATTAATGTGTGTTTTTGTGTGTACATTAATGTACACAAAGATAAGGAACACACCTTTTTCTAAACTAATCCAATCAATTAGTTAGATATTTTCCACTCATTACTAAAATGGTTGTTCCAGTTTGAATGGCTTAATGTTCCCAAGATTGTGGAGACCTGAAGGAGTAGGATGCTTTATTGAGTTTGAAGTGGGAGAGGACAAGGCTTCTCTCAAGGAGGATGAAATGAGACTGAAATGAAATTTCAGCTCGGGAAAGTTTCTGAAGGAGCTGGGTAATTGGTTAAGGGAGGAGGATTGGAGGGAAAGAAAGAGGAGGTTGAAAAGACTGAAGGAGGCAGAGCATAGGATTGAATCTGTTGAAGCTAGCAATAACAAGGGAGAGGGTATGTCAAGGAAGATTGGTGTCAAATTCAAACAGAGTGAGCCAGATGCCAGTTTGAGTTCTGGAGGTGAAATGGAAGGGGTATATGGTATTGTGAGGCGCTCGGAGTCTAAGCCTTGCATTTATGGACATGGTTATGAAAAAACTAAGTTTGATCCAATGGGAGTGTGACTTTTGAAGAGGCAGTTTGGCTGATCCAATGGGAGTGTGACTTTTGAAGAGGCAGTTTGGCTGATCCAATGGGAGTGTGACTTTTGAAGAGGGTGCAACCAGGCAGTTTGGCTGATCCAATGGGAAGTTTCAGGTTGGGTGGAAAAGATGGTGTGTGCTGTTGAGTCATTGAAGGTAACCCAAAGTGGACTTGTGATGTTTTTATGTGTGTCTTCAGATAGGAGGGACACTTGGGAAAGACCTGTATCTTGCTTTGTGCTTAGGTACATAACACCATTGAAAGGAGTAATTTGCCTTGATGACAGCTTTGAACACTCTTGGAATTCTCTCAACCAGCTTCACCCGGAATGCTTTTCCAACAGTCTTGAAGTAGTTCCCACATATGCTGAGCACTTGCTGGCTGCTTTTCCTTCACTCTGAGTTCCAATTTATCCCAAACCATCACAATTGGGTTGAGGTTGGGTGATTGTGGAGGCCAGGTCATCTGATGCAGGACATTATCACTCTCCTTCTTGGTTAAATAGCCTTTACACAGCCTGGAGATGTGTTGGGTCATTGTCCTGTTGAAAAAAAACAAATGATAGTCCCACTAAGCGCAAACCAGATGGGATTGCGTATCGCTGCAGAATGCTGTGGTAGCCATGCTGTGGGCCTTTAATTCTAAATAAATCACTGACAGTGTCACTAGCAAAGCACCCCCACACCATCACACCTCCTCCTCCGTGCTTCACGGTGGGAACCACTCATGTGGAGAACATCCGTTAACCTACTCTGTCTCACAAAGACACGGCGGTAGTAACCAATAATCTCAAATTTGGACTCATCAGACCAAGGACAGATTTCCACCGGTCTAAGATCCATTGCTCATGTTTCTTGGCCCAAGCAAGTCTCTTCTTCCTATTGGTGTCCTTTAGTAGTGGTTTAGTAGATGTAATTTGCTTCTTGAACTCTGTGAAGCATTTATTGGGGTTGCAATTTCTGATTCTGGTAACTCTAATGAACGTATCCTCTGCAGCAGAGGTATCTATGCTGCCTTTCCTGAGGACTGCCTTTCCTGTGGCGATCCTCATGAAAGCTAGTGCTTGATGGTTTTTGCAACTGTACTTCAAGAAACTTTAAAAGTTCTTGAAACTTTTCAAATTTACTGACCTTCATGTCTTAAAGAAAAAGAAGTATTTTCTTTTCTCTTTGCTTATTTGAGCTGTTCTTGCCATAATATGGACTTGGTCTTTTACCAAATAGGGCTATATCTTCTGTATACCACCCGTACAACACAATTGATTGGCTCAAACGCATTAATACAGAAAGAAATTAACTTTTTATTTATTTATTTAACATTTAATTAAATTCTTAATTACAATGACGGCATACCAAAAGGCAAAAGGCCTCTGGCGGGGACAGGGGCCTGGGAATAAAATAAATAAATACAATATAAACATAGGACAAAACACACATCACAACAAGAGCGACAACACAACACTACATAAAGAGAGACCTAAGAAAACAACATAGCAAGACAGCAACACATGACAACACAGGATGGATGCAAAACAACATAACAACAACATGGTACAACATAACAACAACATGGTAGCAACACATTTGGGGATCTTTGACGAAATGTTTGACTGGCAGAACGGGTGTTGTATGTGCTTTGGGGATCTTTGACGAAATGGGCTGCAGTAGATATCTCAGATAGGGGGGAGTGAGGCCCAAGAGGGTTTTATAAATAAGCATCAACAGTGGATCTTGGTATGGGTATACAGAGATGACCAGTTTACAGAGGAGTATAGAGTGCAGTGATGTGTCCTATAAAGAGCATTGGTGGCAATCTGATGGCCTTTTAACAAGGCACATCTGTTAAATGAAATGCATTCTAGATGACTACCTCATGAAGCTTGTTGAGAGAATGCCAAGAGGTTGCAAAGCTGTCATCAAGGCAAAGGGTGGCTACTTTGAATAATCTCAAATAGAAAATATATTTTGATTTGTTAAATACTTTTTTGGTTACTACATGATTCCATATGTTATTTCATAGTTTTGATGTCTACATTACTTTTCTAGAAAATAGTACAAATAGAGAAAAAACATGAAATGAGTAAGTAGGTGTGTCCAAACTTTTGACTGGTACTGTGTATAAATCAAATGTCTTTATTTCATTTTCAATAAATTTGCATAAATAGGAGCAAAATGACTAGGCATCAGGATAGATAATAATAAGAGTAAAATAAAGAGCACCGTAGCAACAGCATATTGTGTGTGTGTGTGTGTGTGTGTGTGTGTGTGTGTGTGTGTGTGTGTGTGTGTGTGTGTGTGTGTGTGTGTGTGTGTGTGTGTGTGTGTGTGTGTGTGTGTGTGTGTGTGTGTGTGTGTGTGTGTGTGTGTGTGTGTGTGTGAGTTTCTGTGTGTAATTCCAAAGACTTTGATTAGCCCAGGAAGAGGCAGGCTGACAGAGGCTTAGCATCAGTGCATCAGTGCTGCTGTTGTCATCTTTCTACTAGAGAAAACAAGACAGCAGTAGGAAACACAGTCACAAACCACACAGCTGTGTGTGTGTGGTGGGGAGAGGGGGTGAAATTGTCCGTCATTCGTAATAACACACTGTCAAGTGCATATCTTTGTGTGTATGCGTGTGTGCGTGCCTGCCTGCCTGCCTGTGTGCATGTGTGTAAAGGAGTGAGAGAGAAAGAGCGAAACCTAAGTGACATTCCCGCTAGGCTTTTCAGCTTTATTTTTAAGCCGCATTGCACATCAAATCAGGGAGGGGGCATTGCTTTGTATTTTCATCTTCCTTGTTATGGTCCGACACTCCACCCTTCATTTGCATAGAGCAGTCTAACCCCTGTCTGGTGATGGGTTACCGTGGTGATTAAATAATCAGAGTGTGTGATTTGTTCCAGTGTCTCTCTCTTTCTATCTCCATTTCACTCCTTATACCTCTATCCAACTATCTCCGTCTCTCGCTCCCTTTCTTTCTCTCTCTCTGGTTCTCACTCTTTCTCCCTCTCTATATCACTCATCCTATCTCTGTCTTTCTTCCCCCTCTCTTACTTCGGCTCTTCCTCTCGGCGATGTAAATGAGTGAGGGACGAACTGGGGTGATTGTGATAAAACTACACTCTTAGAAAATGTGATTTATTTTTTAACACATCCGTGTGTGTAGTTAGGGGTGACATCATAAATCATCATACATCTACACTTTTAGAACAGATGTGTTAAAAATAAGACATGTTGTGTTACTTTTAACACAATCACTATGTTGGCACATTTTGATTTGTCTACACTTTTCAACACAACATGTGTCATTCCTAACTAGACACAAGGATGTGTTAAAAAAATGTGTGTATGTTTTTTTTTTACACGTATTGTGTTGTATTACAATTAAATACACTTTAAAATTAATTAATACAATGCTCCATATACAAAATCTTACATGAAACAAAAGCTGTACATGCAAAATAGCCTTCTTGAAAGATTTCAAACATATTACTGCTAGTGAGTTATTCAGTCCAGGGAAAGCAACTCAGACAATTTCATACCTGAGATACAGGTGAATGGACGGTTGTTGAATATTCTAGGACAGACACTTCAAAACCTTATGCTAACTTTCTTTAGTGCATTTGTTTGCCATTTGTGAATGTGTTATTCAATGCTTTTCTATGGGCTATAGGAGTAAAGAATACGTGGACAACTACAAATACCTAGGTGTCTGGTTAGACTGTAAACTCTCCTTCCAGACACACATCAAACATCTCCAATCCAAAGTTAAATCTAGAATTGGCCTCCTATTTCGCAACAAAGCCTCCTTCACTCATGCTGCCAAACATACCCTTGTAAAACTGACCATCCTACCGATCCTCAACTTCGGCAATGTCATTTACAAAATAGCCTCCAATACCCTACTCAACAAATTGAATGCAGTCTATCACAGTGCAATCCGTTTTGTCACCAAAACCCCATATACTACCCACCATTGCGACCTGTAGGCTCTCGTTGGCTGGCCCTCGCTTCATACTCGTCACCAAACCTACTGGCTCCATGTCATCTACAAGACCCTGCTAGGTAAAGTCCCCCCTTATCTCAGCTCGCTGGTCACCATAGCATCACCCACCTGTAGCATGCGCCCCAGCAGGTATATCTCTCTGGACACCCCCAAACTTATCTCCCTCACTAGCTTTAAGCACCAGCTGTCAGAGCAGCGCACAGATTACTGCACCTGTACATAGCCCACCTATAATTTAGCCCAAACAACTAACTCTTTCCCTATTGTATTTATTTTATTTATTTATTTAGTTTGCTCCTTTGCACCCCATTATTTTTATTTCTACTTTGCACATTCTTCCACTGCAAATCTACCATTCCAGTGTTTTACTTGCTATATTGTATTTACTTTGCCACCATGGCCTTTTTTTGCCTTTACCTCCCTTATCTCACCTCATTTGCTCACATCGTATATAGACTTGTTTCTACTGTATTATTGACTGTATGTTTGTTTTACTCCAAGTCTAACTCTGTGTCATTCTATGTGTCGAACTGCTTTGCTTTATCTTGGCCAGGTCGCAATTGCAAATGAGAACTTGTTCTCAACTTGCCTACTTGGTTAAATAAAGGTGAAATAAAAATTTTATTAAAAAAATCCAAATTAAACATTTGATCAAATAACTTTTTTTTTTATATTTTGGGGGAATACCTAGGATAGGATAAGTAATCCTTCTCACCCCCCCCCCCTCTTTTAAGATTTAGATGCACTATTGCAAAGTGACTGTTCCACTGGATATCATAAGGTGAATGCACCAATTTGTAAGTCGCTCTGGATAAGAGCGTCTGCTAAATGACTTAAATGTAATGTAAATGTGGGATACTAAAATTCAAACTCAAATAGCTAATTGATCCATGGCACTGTTTGACCATCTTAAAACAATCCATATGTTAGCATTGCAGATGCAAAGTGAAGCGGATGCAAAGTGCTTTGTTTTATATTTAAATGATCACACATAGCTGCAATGCATATACCTTTAATTTACAATGTGGTAGGCTAATCAATAAAAAGTTGGTCTTCAATCATTTTATTTTCCCAAAATTTGAATTATCGTAATTGACGTACAGTTGGCTACATTTCCAGTCAAATCGTTTTATCTCAGATGTAATATGTCACATTCCTCCAATTATCTTTGTTAAATTTCAATTTCTTCATTGGGGTGGGAGTAGTGAAGGCAGACAATGACCATTTCCCATGCCGCTGTCTAGAATTAAGCCGTTTTGACACCATAACAGTGTCAGCTGGTCTAGTAGTTTTATTCTGCTGTTTTTTTGTTGCAACCAGAGTTATTTTAGCTGGGAGCTCCATGTAATATCCCGTTAGTAACGTGCTTAGAAATCTAGCAGTAACATGCAGATAATCCACAGGTTCCGCGTCTTCATTGCAATCAGGCCACTAAGTTTAGGTATTCATTACGAATGGTTGAGGTTAAATGAAACACATAATGAGCGTCTACCACTGGGATTGAACATGTGGCCTTCTGATCCAGAGTCATGGGGTCACCACCCTGGTCCACAATGCCCTAGCAAAACGCAAGCATACTTGATGGTAATAGCACTCACTGTTGCCCCTAGTGGCTGGTATTGAAGGCATTTCCCGACATCCTCACGACATGGACAGAAGTCCAAAAGTCAATCTTGAGCAATCTGCCTGCTCACTGTCCACCTCTGAGGCAGAGGATTCCTGGTCAGTTCAAGGGTTAGTTGGTTCCTCTGTACTAAGGCTCTCAATACTACACATGCACAAACACACACACAGAAGTAGCAGTTCAAGCATCAGGTACAGCCTCTAGTTCCATTCCCCAGTACAAAGCAGAACAAAATGCTAGGTGACTTTGAGGGCAGGGTGAACACGGGCAGCGCTTTGGCTCAATAGACACCAAGTATGAATAAGTGAGAGAGCATGAGAGCAGAAAGCAGAGAGCTGAGTGTTGAGACAGAACGGCTAAGCTCCAGCACTACTACTGCTAGTCTGCTGGGACTTCAGAGAACTACAAACAGCAGAGAGAGAGGGGTGCAGAGAGAGAGAGAGAGAGAGAGAGAAAAAAGATGTGAGAGGGGGTGGGGTAGAGAGAGAGATAGGAGGGGGTGGGGTAGAGAGAGAGAGATAGGAGGGGTGGGGTAGAGAGAGAGAGATAGGAGGGGGTGGGGTAGAGAGAGAGAGAGCAGAGAGATACTGTATATACAGTAGAGGGGGAGCAGAGAGAGATGAAGGGGGAGCAGAGTGGAGAGGATAAGATAGAGGGCAGGAAGGTGATATTGTGAAGAGCACAGGAGGTTGGTGGCACCTTCATTGGGGAGGATGTGCTCGTGGTAATGGCTGGAGTGGAATTGGTGGAATACTATAAAATGCATCAAACACATGGAAGCATTGAATAATTACATTCATGCTCTTTAATTTTGTGACTTTCTCCCAAAAAGCATTTAACTGCAGAGGACTCCCACATCAGATATTGGAAAGACCTCAAACCATTACTATCCATTATATTGCCACAGGTACGGACACCGCATTTGGACCATTGGGGCAATGTGAAAGACCATCCTCCCGATTGCAATGTATTATTGTTACATTTTGGAGTCTGGGCCATTTAGTTTCCATTTAGTTTCCATTTAGTTTCCATTTAGTTTCCATTTAGTTTCCGGGTTTTGCATAGATTAATATTTTTGCGGAATGAACTGGTTCCAATAATATTTTCACCATTCATTTTTCCCATAGGGGATTTTAGAAACACTTGAAATCAAATGTTATTTATCACATGCGCTGAATACAACCAGTGTAGTAGACCTTACCGTGAAATGCTTACAAGCCCTTAACCAACAATGCAGTTCAAGAAATATAGTTAATTCAATATTTAATAAATAAACTCAAGTTAAAAAATCTAATCAGTCAATATGTAAAACAAGAAATGTACATAACAACAACGAGGCTTTATACAGCGGGCACCGGTACCAAGTAAATGTGCGAGGGTGCAGGTTAATCAAGGTCATCCTCTGACACCGCCTAGTATATACTGTAGGTCCTGGATATCAGAAAGCTTGGTCCCAATGATATACTGGGCCATACGCATTACCCTCTGTAGCACCTTTAAGTCAAATGTCGAGCAGTTGCCATACCAGGCAGGATGCTCTCGATGGTAAAGCTGTTGTGAACCTTGTGAGGATCTGGGGACCCATGCCAAATATGTTCGGTCTCCTGGGGGGAAAAGGGTGTTGTTGTGCCCCCTCACAACTGTCTTGGTGTGTTTGGACCATGATAACTCCCGACCCGCTACTTTTCGATTAACCCACAATCACCTCATTTGTCTTGTTCACACTGAGAGAAAGGTTGTTGTCCTGACACCACACTGCCAGGTCTCTCACGTCCTCCCTATAGGCTGTCTCATCATTGTCGGTGATCAGGCCTACCACTGTGGTGTTGTCAGAAAACTTAATAATGGTGTTGGAGTCGTGCTTGGCCGTGCAGATGAACAGGGAGAACAGGAGGGGACTGAGCACACACCCCTGAGGGGCCCCTATGTTGAGGATCAGTGTGGCGGATGTGTTGTTAACTATGCTTACCACCTGGGTGCGGTCCGTCAGGAAATCCAGGTGCTCCTTTTGGGAAAGGGCAGTGTGGAGTGCGATTGAGATGACGTCATCTGTGGATCTGTTGGGGTGGTATGCGAATTAGAGTGGGTCGAAGGTGTCTGGCATGATGGTGATTTCCTGCATGTTTCAGTGTTGCTTGCCTCAAAACAAGCATAAAAGGCATTTAGCTCGTCTGGTGGTCTCACGTCGCTGGCCAGCTCAAGGCTGGGTTTCCCTTTGTAGTCTTGTAATAGTTTTCAAGCCCTGCCACATCCGACGAGCGGTATAATCGGTATAATAGGATTCAATCTTAGTCCTGTTTTGACACTTAGCTTTTTTGATGGTTTGTCTGAGGGCATAGCGGGATTACTTATAAGCATCTGGATTATTGTCCCGAACATTGAATGCGGAAACTCTAGCTATGCGGCTGTTGCCTGTAATCCATGGCTTCTGGTTTGGAAAAGTACATACGATCACTGTAGGCACAACGTTGTCGATGCACTTATTGATGAAGCCGGGGACTGAGGTGGTGTACTCCTCAATGCTATTGGATGAGTCCCGGAACATATTCCAGTCTGTGCTAACAAAACAGTTCTGTAGCTTAGCATCTCAGTCCTGTCGTGTAGCTTCCGTGTCATCTGACAACTTCTGTATTGAGCGAGTCACTGGTACTTCCTGCTTTCGTTTATGCTTGTAAGCAGGAATCAGGAGGATACATTTATGGTCAGATTTACCAAATAGAGGGTGAGGGAGAACTTTATATTAATCTATGTGTGTGGAGTAAAGGTGGTCTATAGTTTTTTTTCTTTAATTACACATGTGGCATGATGGTAGAAATGAGGTAAAACGGATTTATGTTTGCCTCCATTAAAGTCCCCGGCCACTAGGAGTGCCGCTTCTGAATGAGCATTTTCTTGTTTGCTTATGGCCTTATAAAGCTTGTTGAGTGCGGTCTTAGTGCCAGCTTCGGGTTGGGGTGGTAAATAGACGACTACAAACAATATAGATGTGAACTCTCTTGGTAGATAGTGTAGTCTACAGCTTATCATGAGGTATTCTCCCTCAAAAAAGCAATATCTCAAGACTTCTTTAATATTATACATTGCGCACCAGCAGTTATTGACAAATAGACACACACCTCGACCCCTCGTCTTACCAGACGTAGCTGCTCTGTCCTGCTGAAAAACAGAATCAGTCCAGCTCTATATTATCCGTCTTGTCGTTCAGCCAAGCTACAGTTTTTAATGTCCCGTTGGTAGGATAGTCTAGTTTTCCAATGATTGCACATTGGCCAATAATACGGAGGGCTGTGTTTCGTGTAGGCTTACCCTACCGTGTAAATCTCTCTAGGACAAGGTTACTTTTATCAATATATTCACATGTAATTACCCCACAAAAATTAAACGCTAATTAGCTGCTAATGTGGCTATCATAAAGAACTTCCATAACGATTTCGCTGTTTAAACAAGTTTTGTTTAGCTAATAAAATGAAAACATTATTTCAAACTACTTTTGGGTACCTTGTTAACATTAGAACATTAAATCCATGTCTTAACTTGTTGGTGACAGGTGACATCCGGATGAAATGCCCAAATTCATCCCCAGAAGATGAGATATGATATAATTAGTAGATTTGGATTTTAAAAAACACTCTGAAGTTTCTAAAACTGTTTGAATCATGTCTGTGAGTACAACATAACTTATTTAGCAGGCGAAACCCCGAGGACAAACCATTCAGATTGTTTTTTTTTTTTTCGGTCACTCTCTTTTCAATGGGTATTTCATTGGGAATCCAGATTTCTACGGGTCCTTCTTGTAGTTCCTACCGCTTCCACTGGATGTCACCAGTCTTTAGAAATTGGTTGAGGTTTTTCCTTTGGGTAATGAAGTAGCCCTGTTCAAGTGTACTGTTAGAGGTGAACAGAAAACTAGCTTCAGTTTATTTTCCTCCTTTACTGAACACAGATCATCCTGTCTTAAATTTGATTGATTATTTACATGAAAAAATACCTAAAGTTGTATTACAAAAGTAGTTTGAAATGTTTTGGCAAAGTTTACAGGTCATTTTTCAGATATTTTGTAGTCACATTGCTCAAGTTGGAACCAGTGTTTTTCTGGATCAAACGCCGCCAAATAAATGGACATTTTATATATATAGATGGAATTAATCGAACAAAAGGACCATTTGTGATGTTTATGGGACATATTGGAGTGCCAACAAAAGAAGCTCAAAGGTAAGGCATGAATTATATTTTTTATTTCTGCGTTGTGTCGCCCTTGCAGGGTTGAAATATGCTTTTCTCTCTTTGTTTACTGAGGTGCTATCATCAGATAATAGCATTGTTTGCTTTTACCGAAAAGCCTTTTTGAAATCTGACATGTTGGCTGGATTCACAAGTGTAGCTTTAATTTGGTATCTTACATGTGTGATTTAATGAAAGTTTGATTTTTGGAGCGCTGCATTTTTTGGCGCTCTGAATTTTCACTGGCTTTTGGCCAGGTGGGGCTAGCATCCCACATATTCCAGAGAGGTTAAACGTTGCAGAAATGGCAAGAAAACGTGTAATCAGCTTAACACATTAAAGTTACTTACAGATCACAAAGTCAGCTCATTTCCACTCCATTCATATGCATAGTTTGATTCAGACACAGGCTTGTCTGGCTGTCATGTTTTTATTTTCACTTGCCCTTCCCTACACTGAAATAATATAATTTCAGTCGTCCTAAATTACGATTCATTATTTCTCATAGCTCATTAGTACACCGTTGTGGTTGAACATATGTTTCTATTGTAGATCCTATGATACAATGAATACCATCAAAGTATCCCTTACAATTTACAGTAATGAACACCTTGTAAAACAGCTGTGAAAACCAACCTGAAATGTTTCATATTTTAATAATATCAACGTAGATTTTTTTGGTACAGTTTATTTTCAGAATTTGTTCTGTACACTCACATGGCAATCATAGATTAAAATACTGAACATCGGTGTGTGGAATATTGAGGTGGTTGTTGAGTGTGTGTGGGTGAGAGGTTCTGCCTGTCTCTTGTTCTCAACAGGCAGCCAGTCTCAGAAGAGGGAGAGAAGAGGGCCTTGAAGAAGGAGACAGGCACTGCTCCTTTCATTGTGCTAAGAGTTTGCAGTGCTTGTGTTTTTAGTTCAACTGTATCACATGTTCACAGTATGATCGTGCAAGAATACCTTCTTAACAGATAAGGACTTCACAATAACACTAGCTGTAGATGTAATCAAATTGTATTTGTCACATACACATGGTTGGCAGATGTTAATGCGAATGTAGCAAAATGCTTGTGCTTCTAGTGCCGACAGTGCAGTAATATCTAACAATTCCCCAACAACGACCTAATATGATGTCCATGATGATTTTTTTGGACATCGGGTGCTGAAGGTGTCATGGAGGGCAGGTAGTTTGCCCCCGGTGATGCATTGTGCAGACCGTGCCACCCTCTGGAGAGCCTTGCGGATGAGGGCTGTGCAGTTGCCATACCAGGCTGTGATATAGCCTGACAGGATGTTCTCGATAGTGCATCTGTAAAAATTGTCAGGGTTTAGGTGACATGTCAAATTTCTTCAGCCGCCTGAGGTTGAAGAGGCGCTGTTGCGCCTTCTTCACCACACTGTCTGTGTGAGTGGACCATTTCAGTTGGTCTGTGATGTGTACGCGAAGGAACATAAAACTTTCCACCTTCTCCACTGCTGTCCCTTCGATGTGGATAGGGGGGGTGCTCCCTCTGCTGTTTCCTGAAGACCACGATCATCTCCTTAGTTGAAGTTGAGTTTCCTGACACCCCACTCCAAGTGCCATCACCTCCTCCCTGTAGGCAGTCTCGTCGTTGTTTGTAATCAAGCCCACTACTGTTGTGTCATCTGCAAACTTGATGATTGAGTTGGGGGTGCGCATGGCCACAGTTGTGGCTGAATAGGGAGTACAGTTCATGTAATGAAAAGGTGGTTGGTAATTGAGGACATCAGGTGGATCCACATCTGGCTGTTGGACAGAACCACTAGGTCCTGGAGAACAGGAGCAGAGTTAAAAGGAACGGGGTAGGAGACATGGATGTAAACAAGCAAACAGGTTACACTTTGCTGTGAGATAATGTAATGGATTAGTGCACTGTTATAAATTGGAGACATGTACTTTTCAACATTTTTGGAAGGTATAGCCTACCTCAAGCTGGTCTCCCACCGACTCAGAGCACAGAGAATCAGACTGATCCGAACAAACTGGTTCTGTTGGATGGGATACCTCCTGCTCAGCATATATACACTTTCTTGCTTTTTCAGATATCAACCAAAGATGATCATACTTTGTCTATTGGGCTTCACTGAAGTGTAAGGGCGTCAGTGCATTCAGTGGTCGACCGTCCAACTGCTCAAGCTGGAGTAGATTGTTGGCTTCCACCGAGGTAATCCTAGGAAGACAGAGAAAAATATCAGTGTTAGTGAAAATTAAACTAGCTTCGGGTTATTTTGTGTGCAAATGCAAATAGTTATTATCGAGATTTCTTATTTTCACCTTAACAGATGGTGACCCCAACTAGGAGCGAAAGAGCAGCGAGGTATTCCCAGGTCTCGCCTTTCTTTCGTCCTTCTTCCAAACCGAGTAAGTCAACCGGATGTCATAACACTTGGTCCCCTTATTGATTCTGCTCCGGTAGCTGTCCTTCTGTTTCTCTTGCAACTTGTCAATGTTCAGTCTCACCTTGATTAGTAACAGGAATAAATGCAATTATATTTCATATTACAAATACATTTCTTACATATCTCTTGGAGGGCAAGAAAATAAATTAACAGAGGACAATACTTTTTATCTGGTCAAAAACCTCCACATCCTTCTCAGTCCGTGCCTGAAGTTGGTCCTTGAAAGCACTGTGATCTGGTTCGACAACTTCCATGTCATGGGTGCCGTTGGAAGTAGACCAAAGTGCAGCATGGTGAGCGTACAATTGTTTGTTTGTTGTGTGTTTTTATTTTATTTTATTTTAATTTCATTGTAATTTTTTTTTATATATATTTTTTTTTAATGTTGCCAACAACTGTGCCGCTTACAGGGCTAAGTGCCACAACAAAAACAGTTAGCCATTTTACCATCCTTTCAGTGGGGATAGTTATCTAAGTATGATTCCCAATCAGAGACAACGATAGACAGCTGTCCCTGATTGAGAACCATACCCGGCCGAAACATAGAAAACAAAAAAATAGAATGCCCACCCCAAAAAATAGAATGCCCACCCCTGACCTAACCAAATAGAGAAATAAAACGTCTCTCTAAGGTCAGGGCATGACATACCACCACATCAGGGGGGGTTTCAGGAATCTGAATGTATGTTATACAAAAACAGCAATAATTGTAGATACAATTGCATTGTTTACCTCAGTCAACAGCTGAGGCTCCTGTCTGTACTCAGTGGAGGCCTGGATGTTGTTGTTGTGTGCAAAGAGAATTACCTTCAGGTTGTTCTCCCACACTTCCTGGTACCAATCAAGGCAGTCTTGACGGTCCCGTTGGTCCATTCACCAAACCTGTGGGAGGGGGTAGGAAAGCCATCTATTTACAATGTAAGATATTGAAATATGTCTGATCATGTACCATGGAAAAACAAAAACAAACGGTATAAAATTAATTAAACAAACAATTGGAGACTGGAGAATTGGAGAATATAACCTATAGCATCCATACCTTGTTCCAGCATTCTTGACTTCGGTCACTCAAGATGACCTCAGGAGAAATATGGGTGTATGTATACAATTTTGCAGATTAACACTGGAGTGATAAATGATCAGATGGTCATGTACAGGTAGAGATATTGGTGTGCAAAAGAGCAGAAAAGTAAATAAATAAAAACAGTATGGGGATGAGGTAGGTAAAAATGGGTGGGCTATTTACCGATAGACTATGTACAGCTGCAGCGATCGGTTAGCTGCTAAGATAGCAGATGTTTGAAGTTGGTGAGGGAGATAAAAGTCTCCAACTTCAGCGATTTTTGCAATTCGTTCCATGGAGGTTATCTGAGGATATTAGTTTTTTAACAAACCCGCTTTGGTCTGATATTCCAATTTGGGTAAGTGAGTGTTCGTACGGGACAACAGATGGTGCTTATCAAAGATAGGGGGTGATACTGAGAGCATTAGATGGCCTCCTTACCTTTTTTTAATAAAATCTAAATTAGTGCTGTATTTATATCCCTTCCAAATGAAGCTTTATGAACTGCTGTGTTAATCATTTAGAGTAGTAATTTACCACATTGGATCCAACATTTTAAATGGACCTCAGGAGGAATACCGTGTTTTATGTATGACTTACACTGTAAATCACCTTGTGATGGAAATGAAGTATCTTTGCATTGATTTGTGGAGAGAGGGCAGTATGAAGTGAAAGCAGAGATAGTAGAGGAGAGGACCGTCAAAAAATACATGATAAGAAATAAGGTTTTTAGGTGTCTGTCCTATAGCTAGAAGATATTAGAAATCTCAGGAAATATGTGTTTTTTTAGACACATTTAACCCCTTGTTTTTGTTGTCACAAAACTACCTCCATACTTCCATTTCATTTGTATGGGTTACCTTTAGATGAGAGCCTACATAGAGCAAAACTGAGAGTTCGTGGGAGTCTCCCCTTTCCACAGTGGGTTATATTATTTTGTAGCCCAAACGGTTTGGATGCTACAAACATTTTCATGAGAAGACTGATTTTCGGGATTTCTGATGGTCTGCCAAACACCTCTGTACTGCAGATGTGGAAGGCTGACAAAATCATTGACATTACCCATAAGCACTGTGTTATGTTACGCCAAATGTTACACTTTCATGGAGACGTACACAACTGAGTGAAAAAGCAACGCACCTTGTGGTTGAAGGCTCTGTTGCGAGACGGATATCGCGTACTGACTTTTTTTGAACTTCAGTCAGCCGGCGTCCGTTAAAGAACAGGAAGTTACTAAAACAGAGAAGATGAAAATATATGTTTTTTTTAATATGGTAGCGCTACTTCTTTATTCACCACACAGGTGAAAACGACGCCACTCAAACAAACGCACCAAAACACAGGGGAACTGTCCTATAAGTTCGAATAACTCACGTGCACGAACTACCGTGACTTACAGGCGTGTACACATAAAACAATCCCACACACCCAGCAGGCGGGCCGGCTGAATAATAAAGCCCAACTAATTAACCTAACTAAACACAGGTGTAACTAATAAACAGACAAGGAGGGGGAGAAAAAGATCAGTGGCAGCTAGTAGGCCGGTGACGAAGACCGCCGAGCGCCACCCGAACAGGAAGGGGAGCCACCTTCGGTAGGAGTCGTGACAAAATAATACACATTGGCTGTTAAGCCAATTATATTATGTGACTGTTGCCTGCCGTTTAAGTTTATTATGATGGTAATGACATTTATTTTTGATGATATTTGTTAGGTGGAGGTTGCTAGCTACAATAGCTTTTAGCTAGTTCTACAGTGCAAGCTAGCTTGACTTGCAATAAAGTTAGAAAAACAAGTTTAGGAAAAAGTAACTAAACAACATTTGACTGAGAAGATGCCCATGCAAGGTTAAACTAACAGATTTCAATGTGGATTTTTAAAATTATGTTACTTATTTTGCCCCACGAGTGGGTTACTAAATTTGGGTTCCAAAAGTTACAAAAAAAGGTGTACTTCTGCATTTCAGACCCAATATTCAAGCAAACAAGCAATAAAATGCAATAAAATGCTAATTAATTACTTTTAAAAAATCATACCATGTTGTTTTAGATTACGTCTCTCACAGTTGAAGTGTGAGTTAGTGCTAAATACGGCTGCTAGAATCCTGACTAGAACCCAAAAATGTGATCATATTACTCCAGTGCTAGCCTCCCTACACTGGCTTCCTGTCAAAGCAAGGGCTGATTTCAAGGTTTTACTGCTAACCTACAAAGCATTACATGGGCTTACTCCTACATACCTACGCGTACGCTACGGTCACAAGATGCAGGCCTCCTAATTGTCCCTGGAATTTCTAAGCAAACAGCTGGAGGCAGGGCTTTCTCCTATAGAGCTCCATTTTTATGGAACGGTCTGCCTACCCATGTCAGAGATGCAAACTCGGTCTCAACCTTTAAGTCCTTACTGAAGACTCATCTCTTCAGTGGGTCATATGATTGAGTGTAGTCTGGCCCAGGAGTGGGAAGGTGAACGGAAAGGCTCTGGAGCAACGAACCCGCCCTTTCTGTCTCTGCCTGGCCTTCTCTGCCTCTAACCCTATTACAGGGGCTGAGTCACTGGCTTACTGGGGCTCTCTCATACCGCCCCTGGAGGGGGTGCGTCACCTGAGTGGGTTGATTCACTGATGTGGTCATCCTGTCTGGGTTGGCCAGACAACCCCCTTGGGTTGTGCCGTGGCGGAGATCTTTGTGGGCTATACTCAGCCTTGTCTCGGGATGGTAAGTTGGTGGTTGAGGATATCCCTCTCGTGGTGTGGGGGCTGTGCTTTGGCAAAGTGGGTGGGGTTATATCCTTCCTGTTTGGCCCTGTCCGGGGGTGTCCTCGGATGGGTCCACAGTGTCTGCTGACCCCTCCTGTCTCAGCCTCCAGTATTTATGCTGCAGTAGTTTATGTGTAGGGGGGCTAGGGTCAGTTTGTTATATCTGGAATACTTCTCCTGTCCTATTCGGTGTCCTGTGTGAATTTAAGTGTGCTCTCTCTAATTCTCTCTTTCTCTCTCTCGGAGGACCTGAGCCCTAGGACCATGCCTCAGGACTACCTGACATGATGACTCCTTGCTGTCCCCAGTCCACCTGGCCGTGCTGCTGCTCCAGTTTCAACTGTTCTGCCTTATTATTATTCGACCATGCTGGTCATTTATGAACATTTGAACATCTTGGCAAAGTTCTGTTATAATCTCCACCCGGCACAGCCAGAAGAGGACTGGCCACCCCACATAGCCTGGTTCCTCTCTAGGTTTCTTCCTAGGTTTTGGCATTTCTAGGGAGTTTTTCCTAGCCACCGTGCTTCTACACCTGCATTGCTTGCAATTTGGGGTTTTAGGCTGGGTTTCTGTACAGCACTTTGAGATATCCGCTGATGTACGAAGGGCTATATAAATACATTTGATTTGATTTTGATTTGATTTTAAGTGTACCTAGGATAAACATTACAGACCTCTACATGCTTTGTAAGTAGGAAACACTGCTGATTTTGCAGGTTATCAAATACTTGTTCCCCCCACTGTACATACGCTCATACGGTCAGAGATTCAGCGAGGGAGAGAGAGACTTATAGTTACAGTGAGTTATTGCTATTACAGGAAACGTGAGAACCCCTCCCTCCCCAACACCCCTGCACAAACAGAAACACACACACACACACACACACACACACACACACACACACACACACACACACACACACACACACACACACACACACACACACACAGATACAGTAGCATCTCTTGCGCCGCTCGTCAGTATTGATGTTCTGTGTTGTCACTGACAGTCAACCCTGTGTTCTGGTCCTAGTGAAAGTGCTTTTTTGCGTAATCTCACTCTGTCGTTTATTGATGTTTCTCTCATTCTCTCTCCCCTGCTCTGCTTCCTTCCTCATCTCCCTCACCAAGAAGTGCTCTTGTTACATCAAATATCACAGCACACAGAATCAAAACTCTTCCAACCTACCGTGGAGCACCATGTGTGCCCTCTCTAAGCCCCCACAATGTGTAACATTGGTATCGAGGCAAACATTGCTTCCCCACTTCAATATGAAATTCAATTGTAGCGTGTTTCCAGCGATTTGCCCTTTTAATTTATTCTCTGTTCTCAGAAAGAAGGTTTTCTTCTTTGTTTCTCTTCCTGGCTGTCCTTAAAGAAACATCTGACTGCCAGACTGCCTCACATCAAGCAGGTAAAGACCCTCTGTAAACATACAGTAACAACCTGTAGCAGGTAAAGAGCCCATGTAATGGCCTCTTACAGGATCACTTACTATACCCCTGCTGTGGAAAGGCTGTTTTAACCAAATAAGCATTATCTGTTGCGATTGTTTGTGAGAATGTCAACAGGTGTGGTTCCCGTGTGGGTTGCCATGGAAGCCAAGAAGGGAAGTGAGGTGTGTGTGTGCTCAAACACACATGCATGTGGGGGTCTGGGGGAGGAAGTGTGTCCATCTGAAGAATGGGCATTTTCCTGAACTCAATTTTATACACTAATTGTAGTCTCACCCCATTCATTTGTAATGACCGGTTGTTTTTGACCGGAAACACCACAGGTGAACAAAAGTTAAATCAAACTTAATTGAATGAAAATCATCTAAATGTGTGTTCAGATGCCCTGTGTGGACAATGCCATGGAACATTATGACAATCAGATTAAATAAATTACATTTTTCAGAGAGAACTTGTCATCAGTCCAATTTGACCTGAACACAACAGGAGTGTTAAAGCAAGGCCTCATGAGATGTAATGTAGGGTTATGTCATGACTCCTACTGAAGGTGGCTCCCCTTCCTGTTCGGGTGGCGCTCGGCGGTCGTCTTCACCGGCCTACTAGCTGCCACTGATCCCTTTTCCCCCTTTTCTGTTTATTAGTTACACCTGTGTTTAGTCAGGATAATTGGTTGGGCTTTATTTACCAGCCGGCCCGCCTGCTGGTTGTGCAGGATTATTTTCAGTGTACGGTTGTACACGACTGTAGGTCACGGTTGTCCGTGTGAGTATTTTGCTGAACTGTTTAAGTTCCCTGTGTTTGGGGCGTTTGTTTGAGTTGGCGTCGTTTCACCGGTGTGGTGTATTAAAAGTAGCGCTACCCTGAACTCTGCTTCCTGCGCTTGACTTCTTCCTCCACTATACCCTGAACTCTCTGCTTCCTGCGCCTGACTTCTTCCTCCACTACACCCTGAACTCTGCTTCCTGCGCCTGACTTCTTCCTCCACTATACCCTGAACTCTCTGCTTCCTGCGCCTGACTTCTTCCTCCACTACACCCTGAACTCTGCTTCCTGCGCCTGACTTCTTCCTCCACTACACCCTGAACTCTGCCTCCTGCGCCTGACTTCTTCCTCCAATACACCCTGAACTCTGCCTCCTGCGCCTGACTTCTTCCTCCACTACACCCTGAACTCTCTGCTTCCTGCGCCTGACTTCTTCCTCCACTACACCCTGAACTCTGCTTCCTGCGCCTGACTTCTTCCTCCACTACACCCTGAACTCTCTGCTTCCTGCGCCTGATTTCTTCCTCCACTACACCCTGAACTCTGTTTTCTGCGCCTGACTTCTTCCTCCACTACACCCTGAACTCTCTGCTTCCTGCGCCTGACTTCTTCCTCCACTACACCCTGAACTCTGCTTCCTGCGCCTGACTTCTTCCTCCACTACACCCTGAACTCTCTGCTTCCTGCGCCTGACTTCTTCCTCCACTACACCCTGAAATCTCTGCTTCCTGCGCCTGACTTCTTCCTCCACTACACCCTGAACTCTGCTTCCTGAGCCTGACTTCTTCCTCCACTACACCCTGAACTCTCTGCTTCCTGCGCCTGACTTCTTCCTCCACTACACCCTGAACTCTGCTTCCTGCGCCTGACTTCTTCCTCCACTACACCCTGAACTCTCTGCTTCCTGCGCCTGACTTCTTCCTCCACTACACCCAGGGCGTTATAAAGACTTTAATTAGAATGATAAAATTCACCTTCTGTAGGAATTGACTTGAAAACAAGTTCAACAATCCTTTCACTAACAAATACAGTTGTGGGTGGTAACTCTACAATTCACTCGGAGGCAAGGAACACTGAGAAATGATATTGGAGGCGTGGTTTAGTGGGAGGAGCTTCTCAAAAAGGTCACAGTGACTCTCGGTTTGAGCAATGACTACAAAATCACTATAAGTAACTGTACTCAGACGCATTAAGTGCAATGGGTTTCCTCCAAAAGTTTGATTAATAACAACATTGGGATTTACAGTGTACCTCTCATTATTAACGAGATTAAGCTCTCACCAGTCAAGGCATTTATTAGCTGCGTGATTCCGGTTGATTTGAGGCGTAGGGAATACTGTCTATAATATAATTGGATATGAGTGTCGTTTCACAGTCCCACGTAGCACATATATTAGGTTATACATTATTAAGGGAATGCTAACATTTGGAAATGCCAATCTCTATGTTTAATAACGTCTCCTACGTCTCAATCAGTTGAGGAGTCAAGGCTGTGTCCCCCAAACGGCACCCGATGGGCCCTAGTCAAAGGTAGTGCACTATATGGGGAACGGGGTGCCATTTGGGACTTACCCTATTCTATAGGTCTCTCACAGAGATGAAAATATTGAACTCCCGTGGTAATTGATTATTTATAGGGTAAGAGCAACACACATGAACACATGCTTGCAGGCACATACACAAGCACTCGCACATGTCAACACACACACACACACATACAGGCCCATCCAGCTATGGTCCTTCTGTAGCTCAGTTGGTAGAGCATGGCGCTTGTAACGCCAGGGTAGTGGGTTCGATTCCCGGGACCACCCATACGTAGAATGTATGCACACCTGACTGTAAGTCGCTTTGGATAAAAGCGTCTGCTAAATGGCATATATTATTATTATTATTATTACTGTATGGGTTGGATATAGTGTGAGAGTAAATCTGCTCTTTTCTCTTCTCCAGGCTCTCTGTTTCATGCTTCTAAGACCCAACACTATTAGCATATTTAAAGCTGTCTTTATAGGCAAAGGCTGTTACCGTATGCATGCATTTGAATATTTTGTATGTTTGGTTAATTTCTTTAGGTTTATCTTGAGGAGAAGGATTAAGGAAGTATGTATTTGTAAAGGAGAGGGAGTACACAAAAAATGCTTGGTTATTTAGAAGACTGGGTTGCAGGTGTTGGGTCACTTAGTTGAGTTGTTTTCTTTAAAAAGAGCATGGTTGGGTTGTTGATGACGAGGTTGTTGTTTTCTTTAAAAAGAGCATGGTTGGGTTGTTGATGATGAGGTTGTTGTTTTTTTTACCTTTTATTTAACTAGGCAAATCAGTAAAGAACAAATGATTATTTTCAATGACAGCCTACAAACAGTGGGTTCACTGCCTTGTTCAGGGGCAGAACAACAGAGTTTGTTTTTACCTTGTCAGCTCAGGGATTTGATTTTGCAACCTTCCGGTTACTAGTCCAACACTAGTAACCTACCACCCTCATATTAAGATATGAGAGAAAAAATGAATGTCCTCATCTCTGGTACGCTCCAATGGAGATTTAATCAGAAGCACAACGAACATAAAAACGTGATGTACTGTAAATAGAATATTATAGAAGGGTCCAGACAATGTTTTTTGTGAATTCATGTTTTAGAGAAACTTACCCTAATCAGCAAGTCACTTCCTCATCCTCATTGTGTAGTATGGGGGCCCTGAAAAAACATGAACAAAGTCTCCAAAAACACCCAAATAGATCATTTTAAAAACAGCAAAGGTATAGTGATACAGGTCTTTAGATGTTGTACACATTAAATTGTGTCATTCCAAACTTTATCCTCAATGTTATATTCCATTTCGTTGCGACTCGAGCGATACCTCTCCGTCCATTTTACAGGTAACTGCCAAAATAAAGGAAACACTTAACTTCTTATGGCTGGGGAGCAGTATTGAGTAGCTTGGATGAATAAGTTTCCCAAAGTAAAAGGCCTGCTCCTCAGTCTCAGTTGCTAATATATGCATATTATTATTAGTATTGGATAGAAAACACTCTAAAGTTTCTAAAACTGTTTGAATGATGTCTGTGAGTATAACAGAACTCATATGGCAGGCAAAATCCTGAGGAGAAATCAAAACAGGAAGTGAGAAATCTGAGCTTGGTATGTATTCACCACAGTTCCCATTGAAATCCCCTTGAGATATTAATGATGTTGCACTTCCTAGTGCTTCCACTAGATGTCCACAGTCTATAGAAATTTGAATGACACTTCTACTGTGTTGTGGGAATCTATCAGTTGACTGGCAGTCAGCCATTTTCTGATCACGCGCATTCCTCATGGTATCCACTTGCGTTCCATTGCTCATCAAGACACAAAGGAATACTCCGGTTGGAACTTTATTGAAGGTATATGTTAAAAACATCTGAGCGATTGATTCTGTACTTAGTTTTAAATCTTTCTTAAACTTCAAAATGTTTTATTACAGGTCTTTGTCTGATGTAACGCTGACCAGAATGAGTGTTTGGATATGTATACCAAACGCGCTAACAAAAGGAGGTATTTGGACATAAATAACGGACATCAACGAACAAACCAAACATTTAATGTGGACCTGTGATTCCTGGAGTGCTTTCTGATGTAGATCATCAAAGGTAAGGGAATATTTATCATGTAATTTCTTGTTTATGTTGACGCCAACATGCCGGCTATTTTTACTATGTTTCTGAGCGCCGTCTCAGATTATTGCATGGTTTGCTTATTCCGTAAAGTTTTGCATTAACCTCTTACCTCCACCCGACACGCAGGCGCCCCATCTAGCCATCTGGAAATGCAAATGCACTACGCTAAATGCTAATAGCACTCGTTAAAACTCAAACGTTCATTAAAACACACATGCAGGGTACTGAATTAAAGCTACACTCGTTGTGAATCCAGCCAACAAGTCAGATTTTTAAAATGCTTTTCGGCGAAAGCATGAGAAGCTATTATCTGATAGCATGCAACACCCCTAAATACCTGATGGGGACGTAAACAAAAATAATTATCATAGCCGGAGCTACACAAAACGCAGAAATAAAATATAAAACATTCATTACCTTTGACGAGCTTATTTGTTGGCACTCCTATATGTCCCATAAACATCACTATTGGGTCTTTTTTTCGATTAAATCGGTCCATATATATACCCAAAATATCGATCTATGAAAAGTGTGTGATCCGGAAAAAAACCTAACGTAACGTTTTAAAACGTAACGTCATTTTTTTTTATTAAAAAAGTCGACGATAAACTTTCACAAAACACTTCGAAATACTTTTGTAATCCAACTTTAGGTATTAGTAAACGTTAATAATCTATCAAATTGATCACGGGGCGATGTGTATTCAATAGCCCCACGTCTTCAAATCATGGTCGAAAATCTCTCTTCCAAAACATCCTGTCGGAGACCGGAAGGAATGGGATCTCTCTTACTCGTTTGACCAAGAAACAACTCCCAGGCACTTGACAAGACTGGCGACATCGTGTGGAAGCTGTAGGACTTGCAATCTCAGCCCCATCTAATTTGCTGTCCCATAGACAATACATGCAAGTGGCGCATTGATATTTTTTCCAGTCACAGACGTGATTTAACCAGTTTTAGAAACGTCAGAGTGTTTTCTATCCACACATACTAATCATATGCATATACTATATTCCTGGCATGAGTAGCAGGATGCTGAAATGTTGCGCGATTTTTAACAGAATGTTTAAAAAAGTAAGTGGTAAGCTTAAGAGTTTTTAACTCCATAATATCGATAAACATGGCAAACGTTGTTTAGAATCAATCCTCAAGGTGTTTTTCACATATCTATTCGATTATAAATCACTCGTGGCAGTTTGGTTTCTCCTCTGAACAAAATGGAAAAATGCACGCACCTGGAGATTACGCAATAGTTTCGACGGAGGACACCGAGCGGACACCTGGTAAATGTAGTCTCTTATGGTACATTTTCCAATGATATGCCTACAAATACGTCACAATGCTGCAGACACCTTGGGGAAACGACAGAAAGTGTAGGCTCATTCCTTGCGCATTCACAGCCATATAAGGAGACATTGGAACACAGCGCATTCAAAATCTGTCTCACTTCCTGTTTGAAATTTCATCTTGGTTTCGTCTGTAGCATTAGTTCTGGGGCACTCACAGACGATATCTTTGCAGTTTTGGAAACGTCAGAGTGTTTTATTTCCAAAGCTGTCAATTACATGCATAGTCGAGCATCTTTTCGTTACAAAATATCTTGTTTAAAACGGGAACGTTTTTCATGCAAAAATGAAATACTGCCCCCAGAGGTTCAAGAGGTTAAAATCACTAGATTTTTGGGGAACTAGTAAATATAACACGCCAATGTAAACTCATATTTTGATATAAATATGAACTATATTGAAAAAAACATACATGTATTGTGTAACATGAAGTCCTATGAGTGTCATCTGATGAAGATCAACAAAGGTTAGTGATTCATTTATCTCTATTTGTGCTTTTTATGACTGCTATCTTGTGTTTATTGTTGTTGGTGACCTAATAATCGTTTGTGGTGCTTTTGCTGTAAATAATATTTGAAATCGGACACTGTGGTGGGATTAACAACAAGAGCCTTTAAAATGGTATAAAATACATGTATGTTTGAGGAATTTTAATTATGAGATTTTTGATATTTTGAATGTGGCGCCCTGCACTTTCACTGGCCGTTGTCATATCGATCCCATTAATGGGATTTCAGCCCTAAGAAGTTTTAAGCAAAGGAAGGCTACAAAGTACACTGAACAAAAATATCAACGCAACAATATCAAAGATTTAACTGAGTTACAGTTCAAATAAGGAAATCAGTCAATTAAATTAATCCATTAGGCCCTAATCTATGGATTTCACATGACTGGGAATACAGATATGCTGGTCGCAGATACATTTTTTAAAAATATCAGAAAACTGTTCAGTATCTGGTGTGCACACCATTTGCCTCAAGCAGCGCGACACATCTCCTTTCCATAGAGTTGATCAGGCTGCTGATTGTGGCCTGTGTAATGTTGTCAAACTCCTCTTCAATGTGAAGCTGCTGGATATTTGTGGAAACTGGAACACCTTGTCATACACGTCAATCCAGAGCATCCCAAACATGTCAATGGGTGACATGTCTGGTGAGTCTGCAGGCCATGCAAGAACTGGGACATTTTCAGCTTCCAGGAATTGTGTACAGATCCTTATCATGCTGAAAGATGAGGTGATGGCGGAGAATGAATGGCACGACAATGGGCTTCAGGATCTTGTCACGGTATCTCTGTGCATTCAAATTGCCATCGATAAAATGCAATTGTGTTCATTGTCCTTAGCTTATAACTGCCCATACCATAACCCCACGGCCACCCTGGGGAACTCTGTTCACAACGTTGACATCAGGAAACCACTCACACACATGAAGCCAAACACGTTATCTGCCATCTGCCCGGTACAGTTGAAACCGGAATTCATCCATGAAGAGGACACTTCTCCAGCCTGCCAGTGGGTATCAAAGGTGAGTATTGATGCCGAACTGCAGTCAGATCAAGACCCTCGTGAGGACCAAGAGCACACAGATGAGCTTCCCTGAGACAGTTTCTGACTGTTTGTGCATAAATTCTTTGGTTTTGTGAACCCACAGTTTCATCGGCTGTCCGGGGAGGATGGTTGCAGACGCTCCTACAGGTGAAGAAGTTGGATGAGGAGGTCCTGGGCTGCTGTAGTTACACATGGTCTGCAGTTATGAGGCCGGTTGGACGTACTGCCAAATTCTCTAAAACGATGTTGGAGGGGCCTTATGGTAGATAAATGAACATTACATTCTCTGGCAACAGCTCTAGTGGACATTCCTGCAGTCAGAATGCCAATTGCATGCTCCCTCAACTTGAGACATCTGTGGCATTGTATTGTGTGACAAAACTGCACCTTTTGGAGTGGCCTTTTATTGTCCCCAGCAAAAGGTGCACTTGTGTAATGATCATGCTGTTTAATCAGCTTATTGACATGCCACACCTGTCAGGTCGATGGATTAACTTGGTAAAGCAGAAATGCTCACTAACAAGAATGGTAACACATTTGCCAACAAATATTTGAGAGAAATAAGCTTAACGTGCATATGGAACATTTCTGGGATCGTTTATTTCTGCTAATGAAACGTGGGACCAACACTTTACATGTTGCATTCATATTTTTGTGAGTATATATTGAAAGCATGGGGTGCTTTCACACAGGAAGTTCCAGACACTTGTAGAATCTATGCCAAGGCACATTGAAGCTGTTCTGGCGGCTTGTGGTGGCCCAATGCCCTATCCAGACGCCATTTGTTGGTGTTTCATTTATTTTGGCAGTAAATTGTAGCAGCAGGCTACATGGAAAATGGAACCACTCGAGATGGCTCGAGTTGCGCAAAAGTTAATATGACGATATGATGATAAAGTTTGGAATGATGGAATGACTCCACTTCATGTGTAGAACATCTAAAGACCTACATAATTATACTGAGAGCTTTGCCATTTCTAAAAGTACATTTTGGGGTGTTTTGATTAGCTGTTTTGGGTAAGTTTCTTTGAAATATGTTATAGTCTGATATAATAATAACATTGGTAAGTAATGTGCAAACATATTTAATAAAAAATGACATTTCCATTGTACCAACTAAAAATTATGAACAAGATTGACGTTTACTCTCTCAGGTGACAAAATACATATGTTAATGCCACACCCCTAGTAAGCCACGCCTCCTGAACATAACCTATAGATCACAGCATGAAAGTTAATATAACCCAATTGATGGTTAACCCATTTAATCTCATCAGTCACAATAGTGAGAAAAAACACTTTTTTACTTCACAGGCTAAAGAAATTAAAGTTGTACTTGTGAAAAAATGTGTCAAATATTGTATTATTATGGTGTCTAGTATGCTTCAGATAAGTTTCATATAATATAATCTCAATATTACAGTCACAAAACCACAAGAATAAATCTCTAAAGTGTACTTTTACAGATTAATTTGACAACAGACGTCTGTATTCAACAGCAACAAATACATTGCTGAAATTAAAAAGCCTATTGCCAACCTTTTTAACCTCTCTCCTTTCTGGGGAGGTTCCCATTGCTTGGAAGGAAGCCACAGTTTGTCCTTTCTTTAAAGGGGACGATCAAGCTGATCCTAACTGTTATAGGCCTATTTCTATTTTGCCCTGTTTATCAAAAGTGTTTGAAAAACTTGTCAATAATCAACTCACTGGCTGTCTTGAGGTCTATAGTATTCTCTTGGGTATGCAATCTGGTGTCTGCTCAGGTTATGGATGGCAACCTGAAAGGCCCTCAATGATGTCACTATTGCCCTTGATTCTAAGCAATATTGTGCTGCTATTTTGATTGACTTGGCCAAAGCTTTTGATACAGTAGACCATACCATTCTCGTGGGCCAGCTAAGAAGTATTGGTGTCTCTGAGGGGTCTTTGGCCTGGTTTGCTAACTACCTTTCTCAAAGAGTGCAGTGTATGAAGTCAGAATCTGCTCTCAGCCACTGACTGTCACCAAGGGATTACCCCAGGCTCAATCCTAGGCCCCACACTCTTCTCAATTTACATCAACAACATAGCTCAGGCAGTAGGAAGCTCTCTCATCCATTTATATGCAGATGACAGTCTTATACACAGCTGGCCCCTCCCTGGATTTTGTGTTAAATGCTCTACAACAAAGCTTTCTTAGTGTCCAACAAGCTTTCTCTACCCTTAACCTTGTTCTGAACACCTCCAAAACAAAGGTCATGTGGTTTGGTAAGAAGAATGACCCTCTTTCCACAGGTGTGATTACTACCTCTGAGGGTTTAGAGCTTGAGGTAGTCACCTAATACAAGTACTTGGGAGTATGGCCAGACAGTGCACTGTCCTTCTCTCTGCACATATCAAAGCTGCAGGCTAAAGTTAAATCTAGATTTGGTTACTGCTATTGTAATTGCTCCTCTTTCACCCCAGCTGCCAAACTAACCCTGATTCAGATGACCATCCTACCTACCCATGCTAGATTACAGAGACAAAAATTATAGATCGGCAGGTAAGGGTGCTCTCGAGCGGCTAGATGTTCTTTACCATTCGTCCATCATTCTCCACCAATGGTCCTTATAGGACACATCACTGCACTCTATACTCCCCTGTGAACTGGTCATCTCTGTATACCCATCGCAAGAGCCACTGGTTGATGCTTATTTATAAAACCCTCTTAGGCCTCATTCTCCCCTATCTGAGATGTATACTGCAGCCCTCATCCTCCACATAGAACACCCGTTCTGACAGTCACATTCTGTTAAAGGTCCCCAAAGCACACACATCCCTGGGTTGCTCCTCTTTTCAGTTTGCTGCAGCTAGCGACTGGAACGAGCTGCAACAAACACTCAAACTGGACAGTTTTATCTCAATCTCTTCATTCAAAGACTCAATCATGGACACTCTTACTGACAGTTGTGGCTGCTTTGTATGAGTTATTGCTGTCTCTACCTTCTTGACCTTTGTGCTGCTGACTTTGCCCAATAATGTTTCTACCATGTTTTTGTGCTGCTACAATGTTGTGTTGCTACCGTGCTGTGTTATGTGTTGCTGCCTTGTTATGTTGTTGTCTTATGTCTCTTTATGTAGTGTTGTGTTGTCTCTCTTGTTGTGATGTGTGTTGTTGTCTTATGTCTCTCTTTATGTAGTGTTGTGTTGTCTCTCTTGTTGTGTTGTTGTCTTAGGTCTCTTTATGTAGTGTTGTGTTGTCTCTCTTGTTGTGATGTGTGTTGTTGTCTTATGTCTCTCTTTATGTAGTGTTGTGTTGTCTCTCTTGTTGTGTTGTTGTCTTAGGTCTCTTTATGTAGTGTTGTGTTGTCTCTCTTGTTGTGATGTGTGTTGTTGTCTTATGTCTCTCTTTATGTAGTGTTGTGTTGTCTCTCTTGTTGTGTTGTTGTCTTAGGTCTCTTTATGTAGTGTTGTGTTGTCTCTCTTGTTGTGATGTGTGTTGTTGTCTTAGGTCTCTCTTTATGTAGTGTTGTGTTGTCTCTCTTTATGTAGTGTTGTGTTGTCTCTCTTGTTGTGATGTGTGTTGTTGTCTTAGTTCTCTCTTTATGTAGTGTTGTGTTGTCTCTCTTGTTGTGATGTGTGTTGTTGTCTTAGGTCTCTCTTTATGTAGTGTTGTGTTGTCTCTCTTTATGTAGTGTTGTGTTGTCTCTCTTGTTGTGATGTGTGTTGTTGTCTTAGTTCTCTCTTTATGTAGTGTTGTGTTGTCTCTCTTGTTGTGATGTGTGTTGTTGTCTTAGGTCTCTTTATGTAGTGTTGTGTTGTCTCTCTTGTTGTGATGTGTGTTGTTGTCTTAGGTCTCTCTTTATGTAGTGTTGTGTTGTCTCTCTTTATGTAGCGTTGTGTTGTCTCTCTTGTTGTGATGTGTGTTGTTGTCTTAGGTCTCTCTTTATGTAGTGTTGTGTTGTCTCTCTTTATGTAGTGTTGTGTTGTCTCTCTTTATGTAGTGTTGTGTTGTCTCTCTTTATGTAGCGTTGTGTTGTCTCTCTTGTTGTGATGTGTGTTGTTGTCTCTTTATGTAGTGTTGTGTTGTCTCTCTTTATGTAGTGTTGTGTTGTCTCTCTTTATGTAGTGTTGTGTTGTCTCTCTTGTTGTGATGTGTGTTGTTGTCTTAGGTCTCTCTTTATGTAGTGTTGTGTTGTCTCTCTTGTTGTGATGTGTGTTGTTGTCTTAGGTCTCTCTTTATGTAGTGTTGTGTTGTCTCTCTTTATGTAGTGTTGTGTTGTCTCTCTTGTTGTGATGTGTGTTGTTGTCTTAGGTCTCTCTTTATGTAGTGTTGTGTTGTCTCTCTTTATGTAGTGTTGTGTTGTCTCTCTTGTTGTGATGTGTGTTGTTGTCTTAGGTCTCTCTTTATGTAGTGTTGTGTTGTCTCTCTTTATGTAGTGTTGTGTTGTCTCTCTTTATGTAGTGTTGTGTTGTCTCTCTTGTTGTGATGTGTGTTGTTGTCTTAGGTCTCTTTATGTAGTGTTGTGTTGTCTCTCTTGTTGTGATGTGTGTTGTCCTGTATTTATATTTTATTTATTTAATCCCAGGCCCCCGTCCCTGCAGGAGGCCTTTTGCCTTTTGGTAGGCCGTCATTGTAAATAAGAATTTGTTTTTAACTGCCTATTTAAATAAATGAGAAATAAAAATAAAACAAATGAAAGGGTCTAGTTAACATATGTCCCTTCATTTTCAATACATCGTGGTATATGAAATATCTTATTGTCACATTTGTGACCAATGAAAAAATACAATGGCTCTAAATTATTATAGAAATATGCTATTTAATCACAGCTGATGTTATTTTTCTTCTTTAAATTGAAGTTCAGTTGGGTTACTTACATTTACATTTAAGTCATTTAGCAGACGCTCTTATCCAGAGCGAATTACTTGATCAACTATATCCATAATGATCTTACAGATGATTTTATCATTATCCATTAGCCTTTACATGTGTTTAAATCAGTGATCTTGACTGTAAAATGTCATATTTTCTTAGTTCGGGGGGAATAAGCCCTTTATAGATCCATAAACTTAACAAATATTTAATGTCAATAGATTTGTTTCGTGTCTCCTGACAATGGTGGACCTTTACTTACAGTAAAAGTCACACCCTGACCTTAGAGCTTTTTAGGTCTCTATTTTGGTTTGGTCAGGGTGTGATTTGGGTGGGCATTCTATGTTCCTTTTTCTATGTTTTTGTATTTCTATGTTTTGGCCGGGTATGGTTCTCAATCAGGGACAGCATTTGTCTTATCCAGAGCGTCTTCTGATTGTGGAAAGCCACTTGCATCTAAATCTTGTTGGGGGAGAAGATACCCTTTTACCTAGGGACAACTGATTGGGGTTTTTGTGGGTAGTTGTTTTCTGTATAGTTTCATTTCTGTACAGAACTGTTTGTTTGCCTTGTTGTTGTTGTTGTTGTTGTTGTTGTTGTTGTTGTTGTTGTTGTTGTTGTGTTCTGATTTAATAAAATATCATGAACACGTACCGCGCTTTGGTCCAGTCATTTACAGGGAGAGGATCGTTACAGTATGTGAGTTTTGCTGAATAGACACAAGGGTAGACCTGGTTTCTCTGGGTATTGGGAAATAGCCACAGGTGTGAACCTGGTTCATATGGATATTTGGACTGAGATATGCAGGTGTAGATCTGGTTTATTAGTATTGGGTGCATGGTTAATTTAGTTCAGGCACAGGTGCAGACTTTGTGGCTGCGTACATTGGAGCTGGAGATCAGGTGTAGACCTGGTTTGCTTGAATATTAGGTCTGAAATGCAGAATTACACCTATTTTTAGGACATTTGGGGTTGACATGTAGCAGACCTGTAGACCTGTGTTTTTTATTGGGTTAGACATGCAGGTGTATGCCTTGTCTGTAAAAATTACAAGTGTAGACCTGATTTGTATGAATGTTGGGGCTTGGGTGCTGGGGTAGACCTGTTTTAATATACAGTGCATTCGTGAAGTAGTCAGACCCTTTGACCTTTTCCACATTTTGTTACATTACAGCCTTATTCGAAAATGTATTAAATTGTCTTTCCTCATTAATTTACACACTATCCAATAATGGCAAAGCAAAAAAAGTTTTTTAGGAATGTTTGCAAATGTGTTTAAAAATAAATATCACATTTAAATAAGTATTAACACCCTTTACTTTTTGATGCTCCTTTGGCAGCGATTACAGCCTTGAGTCTTGGATATTATGCTTGGCACACCTGTATTTGGGGAGTTTCTCCCATTCTTCTCTGCAGATCCTCTCAAGTTGGATGGGGAGCTTCGCTGCACAGCTATTTTAAGATCTCTCCAAATATGTTAGATCAGGTTCAAGTCTGGGCTCTGGTTGGGACACTCAAGGACATTCAGAGACTTGTCCTGAAGCCACTCTGGCATTGTCTTGGCTGTGTGCTTAGAGTCGTTGTCCTGTTGGAAGGTGGACCTTCACCCAGTCTGGGGTTCTGAGGTTCTGAGCACTCAGGAGCATGTTTTCATCAAGGATCTCTCTGTACTTTGTTTCATTCAGCTTTCCCTCAATCCTATCTAGTCTGCCAGTCCCTGCCACTGAAAAACATCCTCACAGCATTATGCTGCCACCACCATGCATCAACATGGGGATGGTGCCAGGTTTCCTCCAGACATGATGCTTGGAATTCAGGCCAAAGAGTTCAATCTTGGATTTATCAGACCAGAGAATCTTGTTTCTCATGGTCTGAGAGTCCTTTAGGTGACGTTTGGCAAAGTCCAAGTGGGCTGTAATGTGCCTTTTACTGAGGAGTGGTTTCCATCTGGCCATAAATGCTTGATTGGTGGAGTGCTGCATGGATGGTTGTCCTTCTGGAAGGTTCTGCCATCTCCACAGAGGAACTCTGGAGCTCTGGCAGAGTGACCATCACCTCCCTGACCAAGGCCCAAGGAGTCTTGTTGGTTTTTCCAAGCTTCTTCCAGTTGTGTTACTCTTCCCCAGATCTCTCTGTGTGTGTAGTGAGATTCCTGTGAAATCAAAACTAATTTGCTTAAGACTTGCAGAAACATATTTGAGGCAAAACACAGTGATGCTTGGCGAATCAGCTGCCAGTCTCATCCTTCAGAAGCTCTCAGTGTGTTGTCCTACAGGCATCCTGGGCCCCCAGACTGACTCCATCTTACAGGCTTGTGTTCCTGGTTTCTGCTGTCTCAGCTGGCCCTAATACAGTATCTGGTCTATGACTGGGGTATTTAACTCTTACCCTGAGAGGTCTGGAGCCTGCTTGTTTTCTGTTCTACCTAATCATTAATATCACCCACCTGGTGTCCCAGGTCTAAATCAGTCCCTGATTAGAGGGGAATCACCCACCTGGTGTCCCAGGTCTAAATCAGTCCCTGATTAGAGGGGGACAATGGGAAAAAAAGCAATGGAACTAGATTCGAGGTCCAGAGTTGAGTTTTAGGGGTCTATAGTGTGTGTTTGTATGGTCTATGGTCTAGGCCCAAAGCTCCCAGCCCAAGTAAAAGCCCATGATACGCAGCTCAAGCTCTCTTCCATCGCATGGAGATGGCCTACTGCATGTATTAACTTTCCTATTTGGCTTATCTCTGCTTGATTCTCTCCTCCATCCTTTTGCAGCTGCTTCCAGACCTCCTCCTGTTCCCCTACTTTACCACTCTACCTCACTCATGAGAGAACCCAGATACCTGAACAAATCGCTACGTATTCAAAGCACCCACTTGCAATATGTGTATGTGCGTGTATATGCGTGCATGTGTTGCTCAGGAGGGCTGTAATCCAGAGTATTTACATGAGTGTGGAAGATCAGAGGAGTGTAAAAGTGTGTTATTAGATTCACACTTTGCCAGCTTTGAAATCAAAGTACCCACATGCAAAAATACCATAGTATACTATGGTATAAATACTATGAGGTTTTGTGTTTTTGTGGACTTTACTGTAGTTTTCACTGTCATTTTTTCTGTAGTAGTCAATGTAGTATTCTGTAGTATTTACAATTACATATAGTATAAACACTGTAGTTAAAGAAAGCCAGTATATACTATAATAATTCATTTAGTGTTTTTGCTGCATGTAGTATTTACATTAGTGATTTTGCAGACTATTATACTGTAGTGGTTTTTGCAGACTGTAGTATTTCCTGTTATTTTGTTATCTTTGATAAGCGGAGGCTTTCTCCTTCAGAAAAAATACTAAAACAGCACATTTTCCATAAGTTGTTTGAAAGTAGAACTGGGGATTGAATGAATACTTCAACACTTTTTCACTTAGTATCTGTAGTATCTGTATCACAATATTATCTGTACTTGGCATGCAGGTTTCTCACGTATGGGTGGCACAAACTGTGATATGGCGGAGGGGAATGGGCAGGGTATGTGCAAATTAAATACTGGAGTATTTACTACAGTTAAAAAGTTGTGTTTTTGCGGACTAGTGTTTTTGCTAACATTACTGTAGTATTTACTAGTGTTTTTTTTCTAATAATACTATACCATTTACTAAAACATTCTATAGTAAGTACGAGGGATCCTACAGTGTAATGTAGCATTCTACAGTATACTACAGAATTCTGTAGTATGTACTGTAGTATTCTATAGTAAATTATACTGTAGTATTTTTTTCATGTGGATACTTTAAACAGAATCTAGCCTGAGAATCTAGCCTTACCGTGGGTCATTTACAGCACTTCACGATCACTGGATGGTAAGGCTGATCTAACTATCAACCAGTAATCCAGAAAATGTATATGAGCAGTAGCTTGAAGTTGAAATAGTGCTGTTGCAAAGAAAGTAGTGGGTAAAAAGAGGAGTTTAGGAGTTTAGGCTTCAACTTGGGGAAACAGGGATTGGATTTATGTTCAGTGTTTGCAACTTAAATGCTGTCAATGGTGTTTCTGTGTTTAAATTCACTGAGATAAACAACGTTGTTTCTCATACTGAATACCTTAGAGTGTTACAGCATTTGCCTGCACAGTGGCATTTCCTGAGGGTACTATGTGTGTTGTCAGGTGGTGTGGTTAATGTTATCACTTTTGCTCAGTGTGCAATAGTGTTGTCCCTAAGGGATGATGGGTATGCATGCGGTGTAGCAGGATTATCTATAAAGAATGAGCCCATTTAAGTACAGTGCTACAAGGCAGAACATGACATAAGCATTATGTCTTCATTCATTCAGACCCGCACTGCCATTGCCCCTGCCCGCAGTGCTCTGAGTAATTAATCACACACACACACACACACACACACACACACACACACACACACACACACACACACACACACACACACACACACACGCACACACACACACATGCAGACTTAGAACATGCACACTAACTCACTCACTCATCCACTCACCAGTGGTGGAAAAGTACCCAATTGTCATACTTGAGTAAAAGCATAGATACCTTCATAGAAAGTTACTCAACTAAATGTGAAAGTCAAACAGTAAAATACTACTTGAGTAAAAGGCTAAAAGTGCATGGTTTTAAATATACTTAAGTATATTTTAGCCATTACATTAACCTTTTGATACTTAAGTAACAAGTACAGTACAGTCCAGAATAGTTCTACTAGCATTAATTAGGTGTCCGCAGAGCAGAGAGATGATAATGCTGTTATGACATACAATGCCCAGGAACCTGTATCTGCAATTGCATTTGTGTCTGTGCATGTGCGTGTATGCGTGACTGTGGGTGTGTACACAGAGAATACATAGTTATGGACCAGATAAAGCCTCATTAGATCACCACAAACTGTTCTCTAACATTCAATCTAATTTAGACCTATAGGGGCAGTATTTCATTTTTGGATAAAAAGACGTGCCCGTTTTTAGCGCAATATTTTGTCACGAAAAGATGCTCGACTATGCTTGGAATTGATAGTTTTGGAAAGAAGACACTCTGACGTTTCCAGAACTGCAAAGATTTTCACTGTGAGTGCCATAGAACAAAATCTACAGGCAAAACCAAGATGTTTGAGTGACCAGGAAATCAACAGGATTTCTGGAGGCACGTTTTCCATGATCTCCTTATATGGCTGTGAATGCGACAGGAATGAACGGACACTTCCTATCGTTTCCCCCAGGTGTCTGCAGCATTGTGACGTATTTGTAGGCATATCATTGGAAGATTGACCATAAGAGCCTACAATTACCAAGTGTCCCGCATGGTGTCTGCGTGGAAATTGGTGCGCAAAAGTCAGGTCCCAGTATTTTTCCATCCGAATCAGAGAAGAATGCACGCTTCTAGGACTGGCATTTCAATGAAGAGATATATGACAAAACACCTTGAGGATTGATTCAAACAACGTTTTCCATGTTTCAGTCGATATTACGGAGTTAATTCGGAAAAAAGTTCGACGTTTAGGTGACTGAAGTAGCCAAATGCATAGTAACAAAACGGAACGTTGTGTCCTACACAAGCATCTTTCAGGAAAAACTGGACATCTGCTATGTAAAAGTCTCCTCATTGAAACATCTGAAGTTCTTCAAAGGTAATTTTTATTTTATTTGATCCCTTTGCTGGTTTTTGTGAATGTTGCGTGCTAAATGCTTGCTAAATGCTAAGCTAGCTATCACCACTCTTACACAAATTATTGATTTTCTCTGGTTCTAAAGCATATTTTGAAAATCTGAGACGACAGGATTGTTAAGAAAAGGATAAGCTTGAGGACAGGCATATTTATTTAATTTATTTTGCAATTTTCAGAAATCGCTAATGTTGCGTTATGGTAATGAGCTTGAGGCTGTAGTCACGATCCCGTATGCGGGATGGGGCGGCCTAACAGGTTAAATCAACTGTATTTATATAGCCCTTTTTTACATCAATCAATGTCACAAAGTGCTATACAGAAACTAGAGGTCGACTGATTAATCGGAATGGACGATTAATTAGGGCCGATTTCAAGTTTTCATAACAATCGGAAAGTTATTTTTGGGCGCCGATTTGCCGATTTTTAAAATAAAATATATATATTTTTTTATACCTTTATTTAACTAGGCAAGTCAGTTAACACATTCTTATTTTCAATGACGGCCTAGGAACGGTGGGTTAACTGCCTCGTTGTAACAGTTCTCTTGGTGTGAAGGAGAGTCGGACCAAAATGCAGCGTGTAGATTGCGATCCATGTTTAATAAACAAACGTAACACGAATCTAAATACAAACACTACAAAAAACAATAAACGTAACAAAAACCGAAACAGCCTATACTTGTGTACACTAACACATAGACAGGAACAAGGACACTAAGGACAATCACCCACGACAAACTCAAAGAATATGGCTGCCTAAATATGGTTCCCAATCAGAGACAACGATAAACACCTGCCTCTGATTGAGAACCACTCCAGACAGCCATAGACTTTGCTAGATCACCCCACTAGCTACAATCCCAATATATACACACCACATACAAAAACCCATGCCACACCCTGGCCTGACCCAATACATGAAGATAAACACAAAATACTTCGACCAGGGCGTGACACTCGTTCTGGGGAAGGATGACATATCTTCACCTTGTCTGCTCGGGGAAATAATCTTGCAAACTTACAGTTAACTAGTCCAACGCAATAACGACCTGCCTCTCTCTCGTTAACTAGTCCAACGCAATAGGACGCCCCCCCTTGGATGGTGCCATGGCAGAGATCTTTGTGGGCTATACTCAGCCTTGTCTCAGGATGGTAAATTGGTGGTTGAAGATATCCCTCTAGTGTTGTGGGGGCTGTGCTTTGGCAAAGTGGGTGGGGTTATATCCTTCCTGTTTGGCCCTGTCCGGGGGTGTCCTCGGATGGGGCCACAGTGTCCGTTGACTGCACCGTTGACACCAGGCAGGATAGGGCCATGGACTCATGCTGCTTATGACAAATCCTGATTCTGCCATCAGCATGACACAACAGTAACCGGGATTCGGACCAGGCAAGGTTTTTCCGCTCCTCAATTGTCCAGTGTTGGTGATGGCGTGCCCACTGGAGCAGCTTCTTCTTGTTTTTATCTGATAGGAGTGGAACCCGTTGTGGTCATCTGCTGCAATGGCCCATCCGTGACAAGGGCTGACGAGTTGTGCAATTCCGAGATGTCGTTCTGCACACCACTGTTGTACTGCGCCATTATTTGCCTGTTTGTGGCCCGCCTGTTGGCTTGAACGTTTCTTGCCATTATCCTTCGACCTCTCATCAACGAGCTAGACACGTGAACAACTCAGGAGGCCGGACGTTTGAGACACTGGAACCGGCGCACCCAGCACCGGCGATCATACCACTCTCAAAGTTGTTTGGGTCATTCTTTTTGCCTATTCTAAGGTTCAATCGAATAGTAACTGAATGCCCCGATGCCTGCCTGCCTGCCTGCTTTATATAGCAAGCCACGGCCACGTGACTCACTGTCTGTAGGAGAGAACAATTTTCTAGAACGGGGTGGTGTACCTAATAAACTGGCCATTGAGTGTATATACGCAAGACAGCACTTACAAGAATAGTATTTTCCTGACATCACATTGTTTACCCAATGGGAGGCTTAAACCTGGCCGAAATGGGATCTTCCAAGCACGCATCAAAATCCACAAAGAAATGCTTACAAAATCAATATTTTGCAACGGCCATCTCAGTCTCCAGACCCCAATAGAAAACCTGTCGTTTGAATTGTAGAGGGCAGTCCATAAGCGCAAACGAGGGATATGTAGGACCAGGAAACATTCTGTATGGAAGCATGGTCTAAGATCCCTCCCAATGTGTTCTCCAAACTCCTAAAACATTTGAGAAAAAGGCTCTGTTCCAAAAAAGTGAAAAGTTAAGTATTACTTGCTTAACAAAGTATGTTTATATTTTTTGCATAAAATATAGCTCAGTATTTGTATTTTTTTACAGTCTCATCTTTAATCAAGGATGCTTACGTGTGTGTATTTGAGAGAGAAAGGTAGAGTTGGGAGCCATCTCATGCTGTCGTGATAGTCAGTCTGTTTTGATGCTGTGCTGGAAAGGCCTAAATTGGGCAGCCTAGTCATCCTTGAGAGAACCAGCAGAGAAAGTCCATCTATATGGACCTGGGGCACAATACACTCTCAGGAAAAAAAGGTGATAAGTAGCACCTTACAGGGATTTTTCAGTTTGTCCCCATAAGGGAACCCTTTTTGGTGCTGGGTAGAACCCTTTGCAGAGGGTTCTATACAGAACCCTCTATGTAGGGTTCTTCAAAGATCCCCCTGTATATGGTTCTACCAAGAACAATTGTATCTTTGTAGGGTTCATCCTATAACCCTCTATGAACAGTTCCACCAGCCTTATTAGCCATAAAAATGTAATCCAATATGACAATACATTACATATACAAAGCTTTTCTTTGAGGGCCTAGTTATACCTTAACCCGGGGGTGTTAGGAATCTACTGGTTTACAGGCCACATCAGGTCTGCAAGTCACATTATGCTGGCTTGCAAAGTAATGTGTAATTTCTATTGGAATCCAGCCAGAGTTAAGATATCCAACAAGTGGAATTGTTAATCACACACAACCTGCATTCAGAATGACTGCCAGGATTTTTTTAAAGTCATACTGAGACTAACTCAATCCATCATATTGAGGTAGCTTGCTATAAGTTAAACCGTATAAATCAAATGGATAGGTGTAAGCAATTATGGTAATTCCAAATGCCCTTAACAAGGGGAAAGGATGACTAGCCACACAGGAGGGTGATTTTTACTAAGGAGGAGAAGGAAGCCGTGCTGACAGAGATGCATGCTGACCGAGATGCATGCTGACCGAGATGCATGCTGACCGAGATGCATGCTGACCGAGATGCATGCTGACCATTTCGGAGTGAAGCACCTGATTGCCAAAGTCAACCTACACTTCTTATGACTGGGAATTGTCAAGGAGGTGGACAGCTGGGCAAGTGAAATAACCTTTTGTTTATCAATCACATTCTATTATATCTGAAATTATTATTATTTCAATGAATGTCTTATCAGAGAGCACACAATGTTTCAATTTGTTTAAAGGTCATTACCCTGTCTAGCCTGCCAGAAGATTGAGAGGGTGAAGACTGTGCCGCCGGAGTCGAAGCCCATCAGTTGTTTCACCATGGCACATGATAGGTAAGTGTCCTAATTAAAATGTTGTAATGGGTTATTTATTTGACCACATCAGAGTTCAATATTGTGTGTGTGTGTGTGTGTGTGTGTGTGTGTGTGTGTGTGTGTGTGTGTGTGTGTGTGTGTGTGTGTCCGTGTCCTTACAAATATGAATATCTACCGTATGACACAGATACGGGTAAGAATAAAGTTATCTTCTCTCTATTGCTGGAACAAGGTACAGATGTTATATTCTGTCACCAGTGATTTGTTTTATTTATTTTTTACAATTCGTTTTTGTTTTTCCATGGTATGTAATCAGACATATTTCAATATCTTACATTGTCAATAGATAACACTTTCCTGCCCCCTCCTCCAGGTTTGGTGAATGGACCAACCAGACACTCAAAACTGCTGTGGGAAAATCCCTTGATTGGTACCAGGATGGGTGGGAGAACTACCTGAAGGTAATTCTCTTTACACACAACAGCAGCATCTAGGCCGAGTACGGACGGGAACCACAGCTGTTGACTGAGGCAAACAATACAATTGTATATACAATTATTGCATATACTGTAGTCTTATACATTTGTGATTGACTTAGTGTTGGTGGTGGAGGTTGTCGAACCAGATCAGAACCCCTCCGAGGACCACCTCCAGGCACGGACTGAGAAGGATGTGTAGGTTTTAGACCAGGTAAAAATGATTGTCTACACTAAATGTATTTCTTGAGCTCCGAGAGATATGTAACAAATTTATTTGTAACATGAAATATAATTCCATGTATTCCTGTCATCAATCAAGTTGAGACTGAAGGACAAGCCTCAGGATAAACAGAAAGAGAGTTACTGGAGCAGAATCAAGAAGGGGACCAAGTGCTATGACATCCGGGTGAATTACTTGGTTTGGAAGAAGGATGAAAGGAAGGTAAGACCTGGGAAATCTCACTGCTCTTTCGCTCCTAGCTGAGGTCACAATCTGTTAAAGTGAACTATTTGCATTAGCACACAAAATAACCCGAAGCTAGTTTTAGTTTCCCTAACACTGATATTTTTCTCTTTGTCTTCCTAGGGTTACCTCTGTGGAAGCCAACAATCTTCTACAGTTGGAGCAGTTGGACGGTCGACCACTGGAAGCACTGACGCCCTACACTTCGGTGGAGCCCAATAGACAAAGCATGTTATTTGAGAAAGCAAGAAATGTTAGTTATGCTAAGCTTATAAAAATGTACCTCTTCAATTTACCTCTCCTAATAACCCGCTTGAGGTAGGCAATACCAAAACTGTTGAAAAGTACATGTCTCCCATTTTTAACAGCACTAATCTATCAAATGTGCTTTACTGTAACCTGTGTGTTTGCTTGTTTACATCTCTGTCTCCTACCCTGTTCCCTTTAACTCTGCTCCTGTTCTCCAGGACTTCGGGGTTCTGCCCAACACCCAGACGTGAATCCACCTGATGTCCTCCATTACCAACCACCTTCCAACTTTTCATTATCTGCGAAGAAAGTTCTTTCTTTATCATACTGGTCACATAATATGTGAGATGATATGTGAGAACACAGGTTAACTAAAAACACTAGCACTGCAAATAATCAGAACAAAGAGAGCAGCAGTGCCTGGATATTGCAGTCTCCCTCTTCAAGTCCCCCTTCTGGCTGCCTGTTGAGAACAAGTGACAGGCAGAACCTCCCACCCACACAGCAACCACCTCCCATATATTCCACACAGCAGAATTCTGTATTTTAGTCTATGATTGCCATGTGAGTGCACGAGCAACTTGTTAAAAAACATTAACTGACACAACTGTGCCAAAAACTATCAACGTTTGTGTATTAAAATCTTACATTTTGCCAGGTTGGTTTTCACAGCTGTTTCATAAGGTGTTCATTATTGTAAGTTTTATGGTATCCTTTGATGGTATTTACTTGTTCCACATTATTCATTGTTGTATCCTAGGACCTACAATAGAGACATATATTCAACCACAACGGTGTACTAATGAGCTATACCAGAAAAAATCATGGAGGACTACTGACATTATATTATTTCAATGTAGATAAGGGAAGGGCAGGTTCAAATAAAAACATGACAGCCAGACAAGCCAGCGTATGAATCAAATGGATTTTCATATGAATGGAGTGGAAATTAGCTGACTTCGTGATCTGTAAGCAGATTACAGGTTCTTTGCCATTTCCTACACATAGCAATGTTTAAGACATGGATTTCATGTTGTAATGTTAACAAAGTACCAAAAAGTTGTTCAAATGAATGTTTTCATGTTATTAGCTAAACAAAACTAGTTTAAACAGTGAAATTGTTAAAATCGTCCTTGTTTGCATTGATGATGAAAATAACGTAATTTAGGCTGCAATGATCTCCAACATTCAAATCATTAGGTCGTCCCACTGTTGATATGGAAATGGATGCTAATAGTTTACCAATTCGCATTGGGATGTAGAGGGGGACACTACTTGGCCAGGGGACATGAGTTGGCACTTTATGGAAAAAACACAATTTCACATGTGAAAACTTGGGTTTTAGAACACTTCACATGTGGTTTTGGAAGTGGGTCAGAAGTTTGCATACACTAAGTTGACCCGTGCCTTTAAACAGCTTGAAAAATTATGTCATGGCTGTAGAAGCTTCTGATAGGCTATTTGACATCATTTGAGGTGTACCTGTGGATGTATTTCAAGGCCTACATTCAAACTCAGTGCCTCTGTTTGACATCATGGGAAAATCAAAAGAAATCAGCCAAGACCTCAGAAAAAAAATTGTAGAGCTCCACGAGTCTGGTTCATTCTTGGGAGCAATTTCCAAATGACTGAAGGTATCACGTTCATCTCTACAAACAATAGTATGCAAGTCTAAACACCATGGGACCACGCAGCTGTCATACCGCACAGGAAGGAGACACTTTCTGTCTCCTAGAGATGAAAGTACTTCGGTGCGAAAAGTGCAAATCAATTTCAGCACAACAGCAAAGGCCCTTGTAAAGATGCTGGGGGAAACAGGTACAAAAGTACCTATAGCCACAGTAAAATGAGTCCTATATCGACATAACCTGAAAGGCAAGTCAGCAAGGAAGAAGCCACTGCTCCAAAGCCGCCATAAAAAAGCCAGACTGTGGTTTGCAACTGCACATGGGGACAAATATCATAGTTTTTTGAGAAATGTTCTCTAGTCTGATGAGACAAAAAATTGACATGTTTGACCATGATGACTATTGTAATGTTTGGAGGAACAAGGGGGAGGAATGCAAGCTGAAGAACACCATCCCAACCTTGAAGCATGGGGGTGGCAGCATCATGTTGTGGGGGTGCTTTTGCTGCTTTGCTTCATGAGGAACGAAAATTATGTGGATATATTGAAGCAACATCTCAAGACATCAGTCAGGAAGTTAAAGCTTGGTCGCAAATGGGTCTTCCAAATGGACAATGACCCCAAGCATACGTCCAAAGTTGTGGCAAAATGACTTAAGGACAACAAAGTCAAGGTATTGGAGTGGCCATAACGAAGCCCTGACCTCATCCTATAGGACATTTGTGGGCAGAACTGAAAAAGCGTGAGTCAGCAAGGAGGCCCACAAACCTGACTCAGTTACACAAGCTCAGTCAGGGGGAATGGGCCAAAATTCACCCAACTTATTGTGAGAAGCTTGTGGAAGGCTACCCAAAATGTTTGACCCAAGTGAAACAATTTAAAGGCAATGCTACCAAATACTAATTGAGTGGATGTAAACTTCTGATCCACTGGGAATGTGATGAAATAAATAAAATCTGAAATAAATAATTCCCTCTATTATTATTCTGACATTTCACATTCTTAAAATATAGTGGTGATCCTAACTGACCTTAGACAGGGAATTTTTACTAGGATTAAATGTCAGGAATTGTGAAAAACTGAGTTTAAATGTATTTGGCTAAGGTGTGTGTAACTTCCAACTTCAGCTGTATACTCATATATTTCATGAGCTTTCTTATATCTCCTACACTTCAATATCTTGTTTCTTATGACATACTTTTGGACTGTCTTTTTTGCAATGCATGCATGTGTTATTCAATGCATTTCTCTGCAATAAAGGAACAATTCAATAGTTCATCAAATCTTTTACTTTTCTTTTTTAGAGATACCTGAAGGGGTCCTGTCTTCTTGGTAAGCTCTCCAGTGTACAGTCGTGGCCAAAGGTTTTGAGAATGACACAACTATAAATTTTCACAAAGTCTGCTGCCTCAGTTTGTATGATGGAAATTTGCATATACTCCAGAATGTTATGAAGAGTGATCAGATGAATTGCAATTAATTGCAAAGTCCCTCTTTGCCATGCATATGTCCTGAATCCCCCCAAAACATTTCCACTGCATTTCAGCCCTGCCATAAAAGTACCAGCTGACATCATGTCAGTGATTCTCTCGTTTACACAGGTGTGAGTGTTGACAAGGACAAGGCTGGAGATCACTCTGTCATGCTGATTGAGTTCGAATAACAGACTGGAAGCTTCAAAATTAGGGTGGTGCTTGGAATCATTGTTCTTCCTCTGTCAAATATGGTTACCTGCATGGTAATTGCTTTGCACAAAAAGGGCTTCACAGGTAAGGATATTGCTGCCAGTAAGATTGCACCTAAATCAACCATTTATAGGATCATCAAGAACTTCAATGAGAGCAGTTCAATTGTTGTGAAGAAGGCTTCATGGCGCCCAAGAAAGTCCAGCAAGCACGAGGATCGTCTCCTAAAGTTGATTCAGCTGCGGGATCGGGGCACCACCAGTACAGAGCTTGCTCAGGAATGACATCAGGCAGGTGTGAGTGCATCTGCACGCACAGTGAGGCAAAGACTTTTGGAGGATGGCCTGGTGTCAAGAAGGGCAGCAAAGAAGCCACTTCTCTCCAGGAAAAACAACAGGAACAGACTGATATTAAGCAAAAGGTACAGGGATTGGACTGCTGAGGACTGGGGTAAAGTCATTTTCTCTGATGAATCCCCTTTCCGATTGTTTGGGGCATCCGGTAAAAAGCTTGTCCGGAGAAGACAAGGTGAGCGCTACCATCAGTCCTGTCATGCCAACAGTAAAGCATCCTGAGACCATTCATGTGTTGGGTTGCTTCTCAGCCAAGGGTGTGGGCTCACTCACAATTTTGCCTAAGAACACAGCCATGAATAAAGAATGGTACCAACACATCCTCCAAGAGCAACTTCTCCGAACCACCCAGGAACAGTTTGGTGATGAACAATGCCTTTTTCCAGCATGATGGAGCACCTTGCCATATGGCAAAAGTTATAACTAAGTGGCTTGGGGAACAAAACATTGATATTTTGGGTCCATGGCCAGGAAACTCCCCAGACCTTGAGAATTTGTGGTCAATCCTCAAGAGGTGGATGGACAAACAAAAACCCACAAATACTGACAAACTCCAAGCATTGATTATGCAAGAATGGGCTGCCATAAGTCAGGATGGGGCCCAGAAGTTAATTGACAGCATGCCAAGGGCGGATTGCAGAGGTCTTGAAAAGAAGGGTCAACACTGCACATATTGAATATTTGCATCAACTTCATGTCATTGTCAATAAAAGCCTTTGACACTTATGAAAGGCTTGTAATTATACTTCAGTATTCCATAGTAACATCTGACAAAAATATCTAAAGACACTGAGGCAGCAGACTTTGTGAAAATGTATATTTCTGTCATTCTCAAAACTTATTACCACGACTATATATTTGGCCTTTAGGTTATTTTCCTGCTGAAAGTTGAATTAATCTCCCAATGTCTGGTGGAAAGCACACTGACACAAGCAACACAAATAAAGAGAGTTACACACTATATACAAACCCCCAGCAATCCACAGGGCAAATCACCAATGATTCGCCATCACTGCCCCCTCTTCAGGATAATGTGAATTCATCTCCCAATATCTGGTCGAAAGCACACTGAACCATGATTTTTCCTGTGCTTAGCTCCATTCCATTCATTTTTATCCTGAAAAACTCCCCAGTCCTTAATGCTTACAAGCATATCCATAACATGATGCAGCCAACACTATACCTGAAAATATGGAGAGTGGTTCTCAGTAATGTGTTGTATTGGATTTGCCCTAAACATTTAAAAAAAATAGTACCTTGTATTTAGGACAACAAATGTATTGCTTTGCCACATTTTTTGCAGTAATACTTTTTTTTGTTGCAAACAGGGTGCATGTTTTGTAATATTTATTTTCTGTACAGATAACCTTCTTTTCACTCTATCAATTTGGTAAGTATTGTGGAGTAACTACAATGTTGTTTATCCATCCTACGTTTTAACCTTGCTAGGGCAGGTGTTCCACTAGCGGAACCCCTTGACAACATTCCGCTGAAAAGGCAGCGCGCGAAATTCAAAAATATTTTTTTGAAATATGTAACTTTCACACATTAACAAGTCACATACAGCAAATGACAGATACACTTCTTGTTAATCTACCCATCGTGTCCGATTTAAAAAATGCTTTACCACGAAAGCACAACATATGATTATGTTAGATCACCGCCAAGTCAAAAAAACACACAGCCATTTTTCCAGCCAAAGATAGGAGTCACAAAAAGCAGAAATATAGATACAATTAATCACTAACCTTTGATGATCTTCATCAGATGACACTCATAGGACATCATGTTACACAATACATGTATGTTTATATCCAAAAATCTGTTTACATTGGCATGTTACGTGCAGTAATGTTTTTCCAAAAATACTGGTGATTTTGCAGAAATACTCATAATAAACATTGATAAATGATACAAGTGTTATTCACAGAATTAAAGATAGACTTCTCCTTAATGCAACCGCTGTGTCAGATTTTTTTTTTTATTATGGAAAAGGCATAATCTGAGAACGGCGCTCAGAGCCCAATCCAGCCAGAGAAATATCCGCCATTTTGGAGTCAACAGAAGTTAGAAATAACACTATAAATATTCACTTACCTTTGATAATATTCATCAGAAGGCACTCCCAGGAATCCCAGTTTGACAATAAATTACTGATTTGTTCCATAAAGTCCATAATTTATGTCCAAATAGCCACTTGTTGTTAGCGTGTTCAGCCCAGTTATCCATCTTCATGAGGCGCAGGCACTTCGTCCAGACAAAAACTTGAAAAGTTCCATTACAGGTCGTAGAAACAAGTCAAACGATGTATAGAATCAATCTTTAGGATGTTTTTAATATAAAACATCAATAAGCCTCCAACCGGAAAATTCCTATGTCTGAGAAAAGCACTGGAACAAGAGCTAACTCTGTCGGGAGCACACGTCACGAGCCTGAGACACTCTGCCAGACCACTGACTCAAACATGAGTCTCATGAGCTCCTCCATTATAGTAGAATCCTCAAACCGTAGGAAGTACAACTTGTATATATTTCTGACAACTTGACACTGTGTATTCGGTAGGCCAAGCTTTGATAAACTACAAACCTCAGATATCTGGTTGGATTTTTCTCAGGTTTTCGCCTGCCATGAGTTCTGTTATACTCACAGACATCATTTAAACGGTTTTAGAAACTTCAGAGTGTTTTCTATCCAATACTAATCATTATATTTATATATTAACATCTGGGACAGAATAGGAGGCAGTTCACTCTGGGCACGCTATTCATCCAAAAGTGAAAATGCTGCCCCTATCCCAAAAAAGCTTTAAACTCTGTAACTGTTTCAAAATCACCATTGGCCTCACAGTGAAATCCCCGGTTTCCTTCCCCTCCAACAACTGAGCTAGGAACGACACCTGTATTTAATGGGTGTAATGATAAACCATCCAATTTGTAATTATCATGCGCAAAAGGATATTCAATGTCTGTATATATTTTTACCCATCTACCAATAGGTGCCCTTCTCTGAGAGGCATTAGAAAACCTCTTTGGTCTTTGTGGTTAAAGCTGTGTTTGAAATTCACTGAGGGACCTTACAGATACTTGTATGTGTGAAGTACAGAGATGAGGTAGTCATTCAAACATCATCTCAGTCACTATCATTGCACACAGAGTGAGTCCATGCAACTTATTATGGGACTTATGCATATTTTGACTCCTGAACTTATTTAGGCTTAGCCATAACAAAGGTGTTGAATACTTATTGACTCAAGACCTTTCAGCTTTAAAAATGTTATTAATTTGTAAATATATATTTTAAAAGACATAGTTCTACTTTGACATTATGGGTGGAGTATTGTTTGTAGGCCAGTGACAAAAAAATCAGCTGCAGCTCAGGATTTCATTAAGGTGTGTTTTCATTTCTCAGAATAATTATTAGATTCAGGGTTTTCCAAATACAGGCAATACAAAAAGAAAAGAAGAAAGGCTCTGAATATTACATGTGATTTTTTTGTGGGATTGGATGTGCTTGTGAATGGAGAATTTCCCCTCTTTCTAAAAGGTGAACAGTGGAGTGAGAAGAAGAAGTGAGGAAAAGTCAGGTCTGTTTTCCATACAGTGGTTAGGTCCCAAATGGCACCCTATTCCTTATTTAGGACTCTGGTCAAAAGTTGTGCACTATATGTGTGGCAGCCCAGGAAAACGTTTCACATGGTGATTTTAGACTTTTGGGCCGGTATATATTTCTGACAACTACAAACTCTCCTGAATACAAATATGTTTTAATAACACAGATATCTTTCACTGAACCAAAGTCATTATATGTTAAAGTCATCCAGAGTACAAAGAGAAAAACTGCATTCAAGGATTCCATTGAATTTCATTCTAATTCTAAGAAAGCCTGAATGAAAAACACCAACACTCTATTTTAATATATTTTGAAACAACACTTATTCATATTATTTGCAATAAAATAACACGTAGAACAAATTATTTCACAACTATAGTGTTGAATTATTGGTACCAGTAGAATTAACACATTTCAGTGCCAATATCATCATTTCTTTGTATAATTTATTTTTCACATAATTTTAAAGTTCATTAACAGGGTGGATACAGGGTGGAAAATCACAAACAATTAACTATAATAATTATACTAAAGGCTATATATAATTGCACAAGAATTACAATATTCTGATGATGTAATTTAGCAATAAGGAACGAGGGGTTGTGGTATATTGTCAGGATTCCACGGCTAAGGGCTGTTCTTTGGCACGACGCAAGTCCGGGGTGCCTTATTGCTATTATAAACTGGTTAGAAAAATAATTAGAACAGTAAAAATACATGTTTTCTCATAGACGTGGTATATGATCTGATAACACAAAACGGGTGAAAAACATGGCCCCTTGCCTGGCGAGGAGCCATTCTCCTCACCCGGATGTACTCAAGATTGCGGTGGTCAGTCCAACCGAGAAAAGGGTGTTTAGCCCCCTCAAGCGGATGACTCCATGTTTTCAGAGCCTTGACAACAGCCAACAGCTCCCAGTCCCCCACATCCTAGTTTCGCTCTGCCGGTCTGAGCTTCTTCGAAAAGAACGCACAGGGGCCGAGCTTTGGTGGCGTTCCCGAGCGCTGAGACAGCACAGCTGCTATCCCAGCCTTGGACGCGTCCACCTCTACTATGAACGCTAAGGAGTGATCAGGATGAGCTAACACAGGAGCCGAGGTAAACAGAGCCTTCAGGTGACCAAAAACCCTGTCCGCCCCACCTGACCACAGCAGTCGCACCGGTCCCCCCTTCAGCAAAGAGGTAATGGGAGCCGCTACCTGACCAAAGGCCCGTATAAACCTCTGGTAGTAGTTGGAAAACCCTAAGAACCGCTGCACCTCCTTTACCGTGGTTGGAGTCGGCCAATTACACATGGCTGAAATGCGGTCATTATCCTTCTCCACCCCTGACTCGGACAGGCAGTAAGTACCCTAGGAAGGAGACGGACTGTTGGAAGAACAGACATTTCTCAGCCTTAACGTACAGGTCATGCTCCAACAGTCGACCAAGCACCTTGCGCACCAGAGACACATGCTCGGCACGTGTAGCGGAGTATATTAGAATGTCATCTATATACACCACTACACCATGCCCAGGCAGGTCCCTGAAAATCTTGTCTACAAAGGATTGGAAGACGGATGGAGAATTCATGGAGAATTCATGACGGTACTCATAGTGCCCAGAGGTGGTACTAAATGCTGTCTTCCACTCATCTCCCTCCCGGATACGCACCAGGTTGTAAGAACTCCTGAGATCCAATTCGGTGAAGAAGCGCACCCCATGCAATGACTCGGTCACACTGGCTATGAGAGGCAGCAGGTAACTATACTTCACCGTGATCTGATTTAAACCTCTATAGTCAATGCACGGGCGTAAACCACCAACCACCATTCTTCTTCACAAAAAATAAACTTGAGGAGGCAGGTGAAGTGGTGACATATGTTTCCATAGCCGCCGTCTCCTCTTGTGACAGAGGATACACGTGACTCCTGGGAAGTGCTGCATCTACCTGGAGATTTATCGCACAATCCGCCCGTCGATGGGGTGGTAGTTGAGTCGCCTTCTTTTTACAGAAGGCAAGAGCCAAATCGGCATATTCGGGGGTGGGGGGTGCATGGTGGAGACCTGGTTTCGACTTTCCACCGTAGTTGCACCTATGGAAACACCTATACACCTCCCTGAACACTGATGTGACCATCCCTTGAGAGCCCTCTGTTGCCACGAAATAGTGTGGTCATGATGGGCCAACCAGGGAAACGCCAACACCACAGGAAACGCAGGAGAATCGAGACTAATAATTCTCTCCTCATGACCCTCCTGATCAGTTTTCTAAGTCCTGCCATCTCATTCCTTTGCCCGGTATCCCTACGGCCCTACAGTCTGCGGAGGCCCTGTTTACACACGTCTTCCAGCACTACGGGGTGCCTGAGGATAAAGTGTCTGATCGGGGTCCCCAGTTCACATCAAGGGTCTGGAGGGCGTTCATGGAACATCTGGGGGTCTAAGGCCAGCCTGACCTCAGGGTTTCACCCCGAAAGTAATGGGCAGGTGGAGAGAGTTAACCAGGATGTGGGTAGGTTTCTGCAGTCTTATTGCCAGGACCGGCCAGGGGAGTGGTCGGTTTTCATCCCCTTGGCAGAGATGGCCCAAAACTCTCTCCGCCACTCCTCCACTAACCTGTCTCCGTTTCAGTGTATACTAGGTTATCAGCACGGTGGCATCAGAGCCAGATCGAAGCACCTATGGTGGATGAATGGTTTCAGCACTCGGAGGCAACCTGGGATGCAGCGCCTGTGCGCCTGCAACGGGCCTTCAGGCGACAGAAGGCGAGCACCGACCACCACCTCAGTGAGGCATATGCACTGGGAGACTGGGTCTGGCTCTCGACCCAAAACCTGCCCCTTCGCCTGCCCTGCCGGAAGCTGGGTCCGCAGTTTGTGGGGCCATTTAAAGTCCTGAGGAGACTGAACGATGTATGTTATACATTACAGCTTCCCCTAATTATCGTATTAACCGCTCGTTCCATATGTTTCTCCTCAGGCTGGTGATGGCTGGTCCGTTTCAGCAGTCTGAGGTGCGGGAGGTTCCTCCGTCCCCTTTGCACATCGAGGGGGGGAATAATCTGTGCGAGCCATCATGGACTCAAGGCGATCGGGCGAGGTGCCTTCAGTACCTCGTGGAGTGGGAGGGGTACGGTCCAGAGGTAGAGATGCTGGGTGCTGGTGGAGGACATCCTGGACCCTTCCTTACTGCAGGAATGTCACTGTCTCCACCCAGATCACCCTGCGCCTCGTCCTCCGGGTCGTCCCCGAGGCCGGTGACGGCGCTCTGCTGGAGCCGCACGTCAGGGGGGGGGGGTACTGTCACGACTTCCGCCGAAAGTTGATGCCTCTCCATGTTCAGGCGGCATTCGGCGGTCGTCTTCTCCGGCTTTCTAGCTGCCACCGATCTACGTTTATTTTTCTATGTTGTTTTGTCTTGATTGTACACACCTGGTTCCCATTACGTTAATATTATTTTCCCTGTTTAGCCCTCTGGTTCCCATTATGTTTTAAGCTTGTTTGTTCCTTGTTGAGTATTAGAATGCTGTGTTATGGTGTGTTTTCATTGTGTGGAATTTATGGTTGTTTCTTTTCGATTAAATGCATAAGTAATATTTTCCAAATTCTCGCTCTCTTTATGATATCGATCTCTCTCAATTTCCAACTCAATCCAAACACTCTCTTCGACAATCTTCCACAACTTTATTTTAGTGTAAGTTGAGTAGGACTCAGAGAATATAGAGTCAAGGAGAGAATATACAGTAAAAATAGCTCTATTGACGGGCCTTGGTTGAGTGGATTTCAATGGTATTCAACGGCAAGGCATTTCTGGGTCTCGGGCAAGACTTAGCCATCCTCTACATTAGCCCCACACTTTTAATGGATCTTGCACTGTGTTAGCAAGCCCCATATTAACCCTGTATTACTGTAAACTAGCAAAGCTACATTGTGTGACTACTGCATCCCACAAGTCCCTGACTGACTGATTGGGTTGCTTGTTAGCTTGTCTTTGATCATTAGGCAGAGCGATGTCACGGCCTCTAGTGTCATAAATTATAACGTCGCCAGCCCAACTTTTATCTAGACAAATATTATTCCTCTTTTTCCCCCGTTGCTTGGAAACTTGTTACAGACTACATCTCCTACAGTCTTCCTTGTTAAAGTGAGGCAGCTGATGCATAATTTACATGAGTGTTTTCTGTTCTCTTTTTCTGCTCTGTTCCTTTCATCCTCCTATCCTCCTCTCACGTATCACCATGTCTTCAACCTCTCAACCTGGGTGCTTTTGAGCAGGCAATAAATGGATGAAAATGTCCTGAAACAGGGAGGAAATACCTGAACTTGTGCAATAAGAAACACAACTTATTTTGTTTTCCATTGCAAAGCACTTTAAAGGTTTTCTGTTGCATGGTTTCTGTTGCCCTCCAGCCAGCCTACACACACACACACACACCCACACACACACAAATGCAGACACACAGGGATACACACAAACAGAAACACACACATGCACACTTATTGATTCCCTGTTCACAGAAATACACAAGCGCCCGCCAAAAAACTCACACACTCTCTCGCACACACGCATTTCCCCATATCCAACCCTTTGGCAGGGTATCTGCATCAAAAGCTGTTGAGGAAACAGTGCTAGTTTGTGGTTTGTTTTATAACTTCTCTCCATGGCTCGAGGTGAGATCCGGGCCTGCTTCTCTTGTTTTACACCTCATAAATATGTAGGAACAGTTGGTGCAATTGGCCCTGAGGTGGAGTAGAGATATGGTTGACTTTTTAAGAGAGCTCAACTTGTTTAGGTGCAATGAAAGAAAGCTAAACTTCAAAAGATAGCTAAACTTGTCTGGGTGCGTGGTTGAAAGAATCATCACGCAGTTTAGTAGTAGGTACATTGTGTTTTGGTCACAGTCTTGCGGTAGGAGACATTGTGTGGAAGGAAAGCATCTGCATCAAACTAGTTTCCTTTCGACATCATTATATTACAGCTTGCCAAGCAGAGGTCTGGGTAACGTCCCAAATACTATAGCAACCTATTCCCTATATAGTGCACTACTTTTGACCATAGCCCTATGGGCCCTGGTTAAACATATAGCACACTAAATAGGGAATAGGGTGCCATTTGGGACAAATATATCCTGGCCAAAAAGCGGGCACATCCTTTGTTTTATTCTGTCTTTACCCAGTCTCTGTAGTAGCAGGATACTCTCCTGATTGCTTAAATATACTCTCATTCTGTCTGTGTGACAAAGTGACAGAGGCCAGGTGACATTGAGATCGCATGGGAATACAATTTTGCATCCTAAATGGCGCCCTATTCGCTACATAGTGCACTTTTGACCAGAGCCATATAAGCCCTGGTTAAAAGTAGTGCACTATATAGGGAATAGGGTGCCATTTGGGACACACACCAATGTGAGCCTGAGACCCACTTTATTTACATTCATTGTCACTGCCGTGATACTTAACCAACTCAAGACAAACAATGGCCTTTGCTGTGATTAGCACACTTACGGTAATGACAGTCAATGTTAGTGCTGTATGCTAATGCTATCTCTTAATCTGTTTTAATGAACAAGGGCTATGGAGGACAAATCACTCACTCTCTCATGTGTGACTAGGCTCAGCTAGACCTCCCTGTACTGTGTACAGCCTGCTGAACCATAGCAACCCAGACAGCCTGCAGAAACTAGAGATAACAGAGACAGACACTAAGGCTCTATGACAGAGAAGAGGATAGAGATATAGGGGAGAGAGATATAGGGAATAAGAGGGAAAGACATTTGAGGGAACTGGAGGAAGAGAGAGAAGGAAAGAGAGAAAGGTAGAGGGAGAGAGAGAGGACAATAAAGTGGAGGGAAACAGGGAGAGAGACAGATAATGTGTGTGGGGGGGCAACGAGAGAGAGGGTGGATGGGAATTGGTGGGAGGTAGAAGGGACAACAGAGGAGAGAAATATATAGAAGGAGTTGAGTATCCAAAAGAAGTAGAGAAAAAGATCAGTGTCGTTAACATGTTCACGCTGTCACAGAGATAGATATAGAGATAGATATAGAGATAGATATAGAGATAGATATAGAGATAGATATAGAGATAGATATAGAGATAGATATAGAGATAGATATAGAGATAGATATAGAGCGAGGAGGGGGTGGTTGTACCAAACAGTCAGTCCAGTTGTGTGGGGAGAAATGGAGGAAAGTGTCCCGACATGGTGATGGCTCATAGGCACATCGTCACACACTCATTCTTTGTTTCTATTGCCAAGCACTTTGAAACATTTTCCGTTGCATCAACTGATGAATAGAACCCATATTTGTGTTGGAGGATGTGAGAGAGCATCACAGGCACTCACACTTCTGACATTTTGCTCCGTTAGACCCAGAAAACAATATATCCCAGTGCTTCTATTCTGAGATAATTTCTGTGTTAAACATGTCTCTCTTCTCATGAGGCGTGCACAGTGCATGTGACGGCAAGTCCAACAATAACACTGTTACGTTACAAATGGCACACTATTCCCTGTACAGTGAACTTGTTTTGACCAGAGCCCTTTGACCGGAGCTTGTGAAATCAAATAAACTTTATTGCAAACAGTAACAAAGCCGAGCAATTCCATGGAAGAACTGACTCTCCATTCTTAGTACTTTACTTTTTGTCACGTCCTGACCATAGAGAGACCTTATTTTCTATGGTAGAGTAGTTCAGGGCGTGACTGGGGGTTAGTCTAGTTTATTATTTCTAAAAATTTGATTCCCAATTAGATTCCCAATTAGAGGCAGCTGGTAATCGTTGTCTCTAATTGGGAATCATATTTAGGAAGATTTTTTCCACCTGTGTTTTGTGGGATATTGTTTATGTGTAGTTGCATGCTAAAACTCCATTGTCGTCATGTATCGTTTAGTCTTTATTGTTTTGTTGTGTGGTTCACTTATTTCAAATAAAAGATACGGAACCCAGATCACGCTGCACGTTGGTCCGAGTATGCTTCCAACGATCGTGACACTTTTATGCAGTCTTACCCTTACATAACATCGTCACTCCACTTTATGAATCTTGTTGTCTTCCTAAGTTTCCATTCTCTTATTGGCTCAGACATTGGGGCATAGATTATATTATATATGCCATTTAGCAGACGCTTTTATCCAAAGCGACTTACAGTCATGTGTGCATACATTCTACGTATGGGTGGTCCCGGGAATCGAACCCACTACCCTGGCGTTACAAGTGCCATGCTCTACCAACTGAGCTACATGACATGCACACTCCTATTGCTCTGATGGTGCCTCGAACTGATGAACTAATGTTCCTGTCCATAGTTCTTCATATGACTGTGACTGGTCTGGGCCGATGTTGTCTATGTATGATGAAACCATGTGCATGTCCAGTAGCCTTCACAAGATCAGATATGACCCAGACCAGTCACATCTTCTTGGTCTACCTTGCCTCATCCACGCGGATTCTGCTCAGATATGGCCCAGACCAGTCACATCTTCTTGGTCTACCTTGCCTCATCCACGCGGATTCTGCTCAGATATGGCCCAGACCAGTCACATCTTCTTGGTCTACCTTGCCTCATCCATGCGGATTCTGCTCAGATATGGCCCCGACCAGTCACATCTTCTTGGTCTACCTTGCCTCATCCACGCGGATTCTGCTTACGTTCTGTTTTGTACATGTTTAATATTTAAACTTATATCGATTTTTCTTTCTACTTCAAAGAGAACAGTATATTGTTACTGAAAATCACCAGATGACTCGAAAATCTCTAACAATTCCATTGCAATGTTATAAGAAGAAAATTAAAGAAAATTAAAGATGTTAGCTGCGCCACAATGGGCAAACACATCAAACTGAATCACTGTGTGAAAAGATGCCTTCATGCACTTAAATGATAAATAATTTCCCTGCTACCAGTCAGTGATGTGGCGTCAGCGAGACAATGAGATTCCTATTGATGGGTTTTATCTCATCAAGGTGAAGAAAGCTCTTAGTGGGAACCGGGGAGGGGCAGTGTGTAAAGGTAAACTGGGAGAATAGGGTTGAGTTGATGGTTCAGTATAGTTCTGTTCCCTGTTAACTACCTCTGTCGTGTCTTTTATTATGTCTCACTCAGTACACAGTAGACTGCAATACAGCAGAGTACAGTAGTATGCGGTACAATGTTCATACATCCATCGAGTCCATTCCATTCAAATCTACTTCTTTCTCCTATCCTTTCCTTCCTCCGTTCTTCCTCCACCTCTCTTCCTAGTCACATACTGTATTATCGACACAAACACAAAATAGTATCTTCTTCAGTACAGATGCATTTCATTGATCTAGGTTCCTACTATATCCCCAGCTAGCACATAATGTTCTGAGGACCATATGCTTCTTAGAGCTGAGTGAGACAGTGGTTGTCCTATGGTTATTTTGTACACAACCTTCCCACAATTTTATGGGAATGCTGCAGGATAGTTGCTTGGATTTGGAAAATTCTCAGCACATTTAAGAAATGGAACACTAGTCACTTTAATAATGCCGCTTTAACAATGTTAACATATCTCACATTGCTCATCTGATATGTATAGACTGTATACTTTATCCTTCACCTTCTATTCTTTACCATCTATTGCATCTCAGCTGCTCTGTCACTGCTCATCCATATATTTTATACTTATATATTCTTATCCCATTCCTTTACTAGATTGTGTGTATTAGGTTTTGTTGTGGAATTTGTTAGATATTAGGGTTGATGTGGAATTGTTAGATTATTATCTGTTAGATACTGCTGTACTGTCAGATCTAAAAGCAGAAGCATTTCCCTACACTAACACTTGCTAACCATGTATGGGAGAATAGGGTTGAGTTGATGATATGTGACCAATAGAATTTGATTTGATTTACATTTGAGATTGCTCAGTGTGTTCACAATGCCTGGAGGCGAAGGAGAAATATATTGTTTGTGTAGATGTTAGATGGTATAGATGGTATCTGTGCTTGCCATAATTATTCTATGAGTTTAATTTGTAAAATATTATTTTGTTTGTAGTACATGGAAAACTATACTATGTTCAGTAGTGTAGGGCACTGGTAGCTATATAACACTTAAATAAATCATATCAATCAAAATAGAGTTAACTGTAAATACTACAATATAGTACCGTTTACTACAGTAAATACTACAGTATTCACTGTTGTCACGCCTTGGTCTTAGTATTTTGTGTTTTCTTTAATTATTTGTTCAGGCCAGGGTGTGACATGGGTTTATTGTATTGTCGTATTGGGTTTTTGTAGGCATTGGGATTGTGGTTGATTAGGGGTGTGTCTAGTATAGGCTTGGCTGCCTGAGGCGGTTCTCAATCAGAGTCAGGTCATTCTTGTTGTCTCTGATGGGGAACCGTATTTAGGTAGCCGGGGTTTCACTTTGTCTTTCGTGGGTGATTGTTCCTGTCTCTGTGTAGTGTTCACCAGATAGGCTGTAATAGGTTTCACGTTCCGTTTGTTGTTGTACCTCCAGGCTCTGATCAGGCCCTACACCCAAACAAGGGCACTGCGTTCATCCACCTCTGGCCTGCTCGCCTCCCTACCACTGAGGAAGTACAGTTCCCGCTCAGCCCAGTCAAAACTGTTCGCTGCTCTGGCCCCCAATGGTGGAACAAACTCCCTCACGACGCCAGGACAGCGGAGTCAATCACCACCTTCCGGAGACTCCTGAAACCCCACCTCTTTAAGGAATACCTAGGATAGGATAAGTAATCCTTCTCACCCCCCTTTAAGATTTAGATGCACTATTGTAAAGTGACTATTCTACTGGATGTCTTAAGGTGAATGCACCAATTTGTAAGTCGCTCTGGATAAGAGCGTCTGCTAAATGACTTAAATGTAAATGTGTAATGTGAATGTTGTTTTTGTGTATATTACGTTATTTCATGTATCGTCATAGTTTCATTAAAGACATGAGTAACCACCACGCTGCATTTCGGTCCGATTCTCTTTCGACAAACGAAGAACGCCGTTACAACTGTTGTGTTTCTGCTGACTTTAGTCCACAAAAACAATACAGTGAATACTATAGTATTAATACCATTGTATACTATAGTGTTTTTAAGTGGACTGAAAGGCATTGATTGTCTTCAGAGCTGATTATTAACCCATAAACCAAATAGGACAGTATCTCACTTCCTCTCTTGACCAGTTCAATGGATCTTAAAGGTGTGTGAGATAGATAAGAGAGGCACGCAGAATTCTGCAAAAATATCCTCAGTGTACAACGTAAAACACCAAATAATACATGCAGAGCAGAATTAGGCCGATACCCACTAATTATCCAAATCCAGAAAAGAGCCGTTAAATTCTACAACCACCTAAAAGGAAGCGATTCACAAACCTTCCATAACAAAGCCATCACCTACAGAGAGATGAACCTGGAGAAGAGTCCCTAAGCAAGCTGGTCCTGGGGCTCTGTTCACAAACACAAACACACCCTACAGAGCCCCATGACAACAGCACAACTAGACCCAACCAAATCATGAGAAAACTAAAAGATAATTACTTAACACATTGGAAAGAATTAACAAAAAACAGAGCAAACTAGAATGCTATCTGGCCCTACACAGAGAGTACACAGTGGCAGAATACCTGTCCACTGTGACTGACCCAAAATTAAGGAAAGCTTTGACTATGTACAGACTCAGTGAGCATAGCCTTGCTATTGAGAAAGGCCGCCGTAGGCAGACATGGCTCTCAAGAGAAGACAGGCTATGTGCTCACTGCCCACAAAATGAGGTGGAAACTGAGCTGCACTTCCTAACCTCCTGCCCAATGTATGACCATATTAGAGAGACATATTTCCCCCAGATTACACAGATCCACAAAGAATTCGAAAACAAATCCAATTTTGAAAAACTCCCATATCTACTGGGTGAAATTCCACAGTGTGCCATCACAGCAGCAAGATTTGTGACCTGTTGCCACGAGAAAAGGGCAACCAGTGAAGAACAAACACCATTGTAAATACAACCCATATTTATGCTTATTTATTTTATCTTGTGTCCTTTAACTATTTGTATAATATATATATATAATATGACATTTGTAATGTCTTTACTGTTTTGAAACTTCTGTATGTGTAATGTTTACTGTTAATTTTTGTTGTTTTTCACTTTATATATTCACTTTGTATGTTGTCTACCTCACTTGCTTTGGCAATGTTAACACATGTTTCCCATGCCAATAAAGCCCTTGAATTGAATTGAATTGAGAGCATGTCCGTGGGGGATGTGCGGGTGGGCCTATATCTAGAATTATTGGAAAGTGACATAGCACAACTCTCATACTATAAAAATACTTCAGAAAGTTATCTTTCTCTTACAATTCATTCCAGCTTTATACAGTGGCAATCCAAGGCTTTTGCTGAGGTATTTCTCATTAACTGCTGCTATACAGTCCTGAATTTCTCCTCATATTACTGTGGGCTTGTGCATTGTCTCAATAAATTGCTTTTTTTTTTATTGCAGACAGACAATAAAAACAACCAATAAAATGTCTGAATGGCTATATATTTTTCACTAACCCAATAAAATGTCTGAATGGCTGCATTTAGACAGGCGGCCCAATTCAGATATTTTTCCTACTAATTGGTATTTTAACCAATCACATCAGAGCTTTTCACATCAGCTCTTTATCAGAACCTATCTGATTGTCTTAATGCAGCCTGTGCATCCGTTTTCCAAAAGTGTCTCAATCAGTGAAGACTAAAACTCTTACACATGCATGCACACACAAATAAAAACATACTTTGTCGAACTACTTTGTAATAATACGTTGTATGTGCTTTCTACGCCAACGGATGGCTGTGTGGGTATTTGGTTAACTGGTGTCATTGGGTAACAAGGCTCATGAGCCATTAGTGTGTGTGCCTTGAGGTGTGTGTGTGTGTGTGTGTGTGTGTGTGTATGTATGTATGTATGCATGTATGTATGTATGTATGTATGTATGTATGTATATATATATTATATATACTATATATATACTATATATATACTATATACTATATGTATATAGTATACATGTGATATATATATAAATATAGTATATATAATATATACTATATATACTATATATATATATATATACACACACACACACACACATACACATATATATATTATATATACTATATATATATATATATATATATATATATTATATATATTATATATATACTATATGTATACTATATATATATATATATACTATACATGTGATATATATATAAATATAGTTATATACACATATATATACACATATATGTGTGTTTGCGTGTGTGTGCCCTAATGAAGGAGCAGGTGTTGCTGGTTTTGATCCACTTGACTGAGTGTGATGCTGTTGTTTGACTTGATTCATTGGTCTGATTAGAATTCCCTCTGTTCTTCCTTTTGCATAATTTTGCATTTGTTAGTCTGTGATTTTTTTTTTTACATCATTGGGCAACACAGCCTAGCCCTTGTTACCAAAGAATTTTATACATATACTGTGCTCATATAAAAGTTGTGTTTCATCCTCTGTATAAATGTACTGTAAATTTCATTAGATAAGAATTTTGTGTAAATCTACGTCCCAAACGGCATCCTATTACCTAAACAAAACCCTATGGCCCCTGGTCAAAAGTAGTGCACTATATGGGAAAAACCCTATAACCCTATGGCCCCTGGTCAAAAGTAGTGCACTATATGGGAAAAAGGGGGCAATTTGGGACAAATTCAAAGTTAATGAAAAGTAAATGAAAGGCCACAGAGAACAGGTTGACTGTTTTCCACCAGAGGAGACTCTTTGTTAAAATAGACTAGGAGAGTTTGAGTTTCATCAGTGTGTGTGTGTGTGTGTGTGTGTGTGTGTGTGTGTGTGTGTGTATGTGTGAGAGAGAGAGAGAGAGTGAGAGATAGAGGGAGAGAAAGAGGGGTTAACAGACACAGGTGCATGGCTGATACAATGTTAGACTTTCAAAGTTGCAGACTCATCACAGAGCGTGAACGTCCACTCTATACAAGAAGTTTGCTATATACCAGCTCTAAACTTTTTACTGACAAAGAGAAGACCTCTCTGGGAGTTAAATGTAAGCTTTATTGCATGTGATCTCTCTTTATTGAGTTAAAGTCTAGAGTCGTAAAAGCTGATGGTCAGCAGAAGGAGGCCCAGCAGTGAGTGATTATATACCTTACATTCCCACAGGGATTTTGGGCAGCTGCCCACACGTCTGATGATGTGTAAATAACATGACAGAGCATCATTTAAGTGTCTGTGTTCCAGAGAGACAGAAAGTGGGAAGGAGAGAAAGAGTGAGATAAAACAGTGTGTGTGTGTGTGTGTGTGTGTGTGTGTGAGTGGCGTGCATGTATAAAGGTTCAGGTCTATTACACTGGAGAAATCTGAAGTGTTAAGATCCCTAAAAGGCAGAGGATGATGAGATAAACAGAGAGACGAAGAAAGACTAAGATACTGTACATAAAGAGAAAAATACACTATGGTACACAAAGCTTTTACTATCTCATACTAGAATATACCATTTCTGGGGTCATCTTACTTTGGCCTAAAGAGCAGGAACCCAGACTTCATCAAATAAATTGGAAACACATTGTCCTCCTACAAGAAACCTGGTATAAAGGAGACCTACCCACTGGTTGCCAGCTAGGTTACAGAGAGCTGGTAGTCCCAGAGCTTTGCTCAATCATGAGGCATCAAAGCCAAAGGAACCGAATAATATTAAGAAATTCTATAGATGGAGGGATGATAGTGTGGAAATTTACCAAAAAACATTTAGGCGACAACAAATTCAAACCCTTCTAGACAATTTCCTGACTCGTACATGTCCTCTATGAAAACAATGTAGTGAGCAAATGTCAAATTGGCTTTTTAGCAAATTACCGTGCGACAGACCACGTATTCCCTGAAGGAACTGCAAAGCTCCACAGCGGAGATTGGAGTATCTGTTCATAGGACCACTTTAAGCCATACACTCCACAGAGCTTGGCTTTACGGAAGAGTGGCCAGAGAAAGCCATTGCCTAAAGAAAAAATAAGCAAATACGTTTTGTGTTTGTCAAAAGGCATGTGGGAGACTCCCCAAAGATATGGAAGAAGATACTCTGGTCAGATGAGACTAAAATGGAGCTTTTTGGCCATCAAGGAAAACGCTATGTCTGGCGCAAACTCAACACCTCTCATCACCCCAAGAATATGATCCCCACAGTGAAGCATGTGGGTGGCAGCATCATGCTGTGGGTATGTTTTTCATCAGTAGGGACTGGGAAACTCGTCAGAATTGAAGGAATGATGGACGGACCGAAATACAGGAAAATTCTGTTTCAGTCTTCCAGAGATTTTAGATTGGGACGGCGGTTCACCTTCCAGCAGGACAATTACCCTAAGCATACTGATAAAGCAACACTTGAGTGTTTTACGGGAAACATTTGAATGTATTGGAATGGCCTAGTCAATGCCCAGACCTCAATACAATTGAGTATGACTTAAAGAATGCGGTGCACCAGCGGAATAATAATAATAATAATAATAATAATAATAAATGCCATTTAGCAGACGCTTTTATCCAAAGCGACTTACAGTCATGTGTGCATACATTCGACGTATGGGTGGTCCCGGAATCGAACCCACTACCCTGGCGTTACAAGCGCCATGCTCTACCAACTGTGCTACAAAAGGACAAGCGGAACTCATCCAACTTGAAGGAGCTGGAGCAGTTTTTCCTTGTGGAATGGGCAAAAATCCCAGTGGCAAGATGTGCCAAGCTTATAGAGACATACCCCAAGAGACTTGCAGCAAAAAGTGGCTCTACAAAGTATTAACTTTGGGGGCGTGAATAGTTATGCACGTTCAAGTTTTCAGTTTTTATATCTTTTCTTGTTTGTTTCACAATAAAAATATTTTGCATCTTCAAAGTGGTAGGCACGTTGTGTAAATCAAAAGATACTAACCACCCAAAAAAAGCTATTTTAATTCCAGGTTGTAAGGCAACAAAATAGGAAAAATTCCAAGGGGGATGAATCCTTTCCCAAGTCACTGTACATGGTCTCTGCCCATATCATTGCATAGTGCAGAAAATACATCAGAGTTCAGGGATCTTCCTTTATTACCAAAGTTAACCATTTTCGCCGTGGTGTCCAAAACATCTTTCAAGTTGTCAGGCATTCCCTTGGCAGCAAGAGCCTCTCGCTGGATGCTGCAGTTAACCCAAGTGGCACCGGGAGCAATTGCTTGCACGCTTGTACCACTCCACTATATCTCCCTGTCATTTATTTTGCTCCATCAGTACAGATACCAACATGAGTGGCAACTACGTTTGGCTACATATGGAGCGTTAGTGGAATTCCAGTGAGAGTAACGGTTAATGTGATTGGATGTTAATTATTTGACTAGGCTACCTGTATTTGACATTGTGTTGTTATTTCGCTGAACACTAGTTTTTTTTTAATGTGAATCACATTTTTATTTGGCGTACCCCTGACGGCATTGGGAGAAATACTAAAGCACACAAACAAAAAACAATGCATACAGTACCTTGGCCTAAACATCAGTGCCACAGGTAACTTTCATAAATCTGAGAGACAAGGCAAGAAGGGCATTCTATGACATCAAAAGGAACATAAAATTTGACATACCAATTAGGATCTGGCTAAAAAAGACTTGAATCAGTTATAGAAACAATTGCCCTTTGTGGTTGTGAGGTCTGGTGTCCGCTCACCAACCAAGAAATCACAAAATGGGAAAAACACCAAATTGAGACTCTGCATGCAGAATTCTGCTAAAATATTGTCTGTGTACCATGTAAAACACAAAATAATGCATGCAGAGCAGAATTATGCCGATACTAATTATCAAAGTCCAGAAAAGAGACGTTGAATTCTACAACCGCCTAAAAGGAAGTGATCCATAACAAAGCCACCACCTACAGAGAAATTACCCTGGGGAAGAGCCCCTAAGCTCTGCTCTAAAATACACACCCCACAGATCCCCAGGACAGCAACACAATTAGACCCAACCAAATCAGGAGAAAACAAAAAGATAATTACTTGATACATTGGAAAGAATTGACAAAAAAGAGCAAACTACAATGCTATTTGGCCCAAACAGAGAGTGCACAGTGGCAGAATAGCTGACTACCGTGACTGCCCCAAAATTAAGGACATCTTTGACTATGTCCAGACTATTGAGAAAGGCTGCTGAAGGCAGCCGTGGCTCTCAAGAGAATACAGTCTATTTGCATACTGCCTACAAAATGAGATGGAAACTGAGCTGCACTTCCTAACTTCCTGCCAAATGTTTGACCATATTAGAGACACATATTTCCCTCAGATTACAAAGTATTCGAAAACAAATTCAATTTTGATAAACTCACATATCTTTTGGGTGATTTACCACAGTGTGAAAACACTGCAGCAATGGATGATGAGGTGCATCCAGTAGTGGAAATATGTAAAGAGGGCCCCAATGTTGTGTGGGTAAGGCGGCCCTTACACAAAAGTAGTGCACTATATAAGGAATAATAGGGTGCCATTTGGGACGCAACTACACTGTAACAATGTCACAGGCTGACCTAACTCACTTTATTCCAGTATACAGCAGTGGAGGGAAGCTCTGAGCTTTGCTCACTAATGGTAACTTGACAAATGTTGATGTGCAGCACAGCACTTAAAGGCTGAGTGCTGAGAGCAGGGAGGTTATGGATCAGTGTTTAACAGTGCAGGCCTGGCCAGGACCCATTAGAAAGCATTCTGTGTCAGACCAAGCTAAAGTGCTAAAGATAATTAGAGTACAGTGAGCATATAACTGTACCTAGCCTATTTCTCTAATGGCTAATGTTATGCTAGACTATGCTAGGCCAGTTACTATGAACACACAGCTAGCATTGATGCTAATGCGAAAAGTGCTAAGGGAGAAGGTATCAGTGCTGAACTCCACAGACAGGACTGAATGCTGCTCATTGCCCAGCCCAGATAAGTGCCCGGGCCCAGGGTTATCTATTAGATCCATCTCATCAGAGCGGTTCGCCATTTAGAGCACTAACCCTCCGGCCCTATAGACTGAATATGCGATATCTCATATATAAACAGGAGCTCCAATCATCAGACATCCTGACACTGGGGCTCAGAGTGAAAGTAATATAGTTTTGCATATAATGTTTTTGTTCTAATGACTGAGACCACAGTCAAAATCTTACACAAGCAGTAAAACAAATCAAAACATTTTTATTAGACACACACGCACACACTGCCTAATGCCTAGCCTACACACACACACACACACACATACACACCACAGTGCTAAAAGGTACACACACCACACCACAGTGCTAAAATGTACACACACACAGTGCCTAATGCCTAGCCTACACACACACACACACACACACACTCGCAGCACAGTGCTAAAAGGTACACACACACACACACATTGCCTAATGCCTACACACAAACACAGACACACACTATACTAACATGCCACAGTACCCTAGTAAGATCTCTGGAATGATTTGAGGAAACAGATAGTAATCAAGATGAGACACATGGCTAATCAGAGACAGATTAGGGATAGAGGAAGAGAGTGGGCATGAGAGTATGTGGAAATAAAAAAAGAGACGTGGTAAATGCAGGGAGAGAGAGAAAGAGAGCGAGGGGAGGATGCAATATAGAAAGGGAAGCAAGGAACCCTTACAGGAAAAACACCTGAATTTCACACGCGAAGACATGAAAACATATGATCTTGTGTGATCTCAAGTGATCAATGTGACAATATGTGATTAAAAAAAAAATATATATATATATATATATATTCACCTTTATTTAACCAGGTAGGCCCGTTTAGAACAAGTTCTCATTTACAACTGCGACCTGGCAAAGATAAAGCAAAGCAGTGCGACACAAACAACAGAGTTACACATGGGATAAACAGTCAATAACACAATAGAAAATGAACATGTGATAACATGAAACTACATGTGACAACATGATCTGTGAAATAAATGCTACACAAGGGATGTAACATTTTTACATGTGCTACCATGAAATTACACGTAACAACATTTGAGCACATGTGAAAGCATGATCTTTTGAACCAAATGGGAAAACATGGGGATGCTAGTAAAGAACAAGAAGGCCCGCACACTGTTAAAGCTCCCAATTCACCGCTTTAATGACAACTTTTCAATCCGAAACGGAGCTTTGTCAGGTCAAACAAATAAACAAAATGAGTGCTCACATCCCAAAATATTTCACCTCACATGACCATTGCGGACATGACGCATGGTGGGTGCAAAAACAATTTGTGTATCTCTAATAATTATCTCTATCTCTATAATTTGACAACAATGAGATGGGCACATGTAGTAGTTACAGAAAATAAAATGTATTTATAAAAATGACCAAGTAGGTGACATGGAAGGCAAGACAAATCAAAGTGACATATTCATGTAAGAAATGGTCTGATAGGTCAAACTCTTGGTCAAACTCTTGGTTCAAACTCTTGGTTCAGACCTCTAGGAGACGTGGTACACAAATGGTGAATCCAATACAATTCTCTTCACAATGACATATTATGAGTATCTCATGGGGATCATGGGGATGCACCACTCTGATACCGTCAAACTACACGTGCCGAAATGTGAGCATGTGAAAAACCCGGGTGTCAAATGTTATTGAGAATATTTGACTTTAAAAGTCATAATTTACATTTAAACAGTCATGGTTTAATGCAGGTTCAGCACCTCATTTGACACGGTCTCTTCTGCATACTTTGTAAGAACATTGTAAGAACTCAGTAATTGGCTGCACTGTAAAGAGGTGGGAGTGCATTTCCAATAACTTAATGACAACTTGTTGCCAGAATTTACAGTCAATTTGTCATTTCTTAACTGAAAACCCTTTGTCAGTAAGTTATTGTAGAAATCACAGTAACTTACTGGAAAAATGATACCAATAACCTACAGGCAACTTGCTGTCACTAGCAATAGATGCCATTAATCTACTACACGTGGTTCTTCCTTTAAAAGTTGTGTCGTACTGCAGCACAGCTTGCGGGCTGCCGCAGAATTCTACGGCACGTTATTTACGTGGTCAGCCATTGTTGCCATTAATGCTAGTTAGTGCTAGTTTGACCACCAGAGGGGATCTTTGAGAAGCATTTTAATCTTGTCTGTACTAGGGAATTTAAAACCTTTTTTTATAAGAACATAGTATATGGGATTGATTTTAAGAAATGTATCTTAATTAATTTGATTAATATTATAGTGTTTTTATTCCAAGAAAAAAAAAATCCTCAAGGAAAATATAGAGCTGTACAACGTGACCGGTCGGGAGTAGGCTACTAAGTGACTGCGTTGAAGAGCAAAATAATCCTAACATAATAATCCACACCCTAATTGTAGGCTAACCAATACCCAAATGGAGAGTCAGTGAAAATAAATCAAATTGATTTATAAAGACCAGTCCCCATCAAGGGTGCAAGTAGTACCTGCAAAACACCACTCAACGTCAACAGTGAAGAGGCGATTCCGGGTTGCTGGCCTTCTAGACAGAGTACCTCTGTCCAGTGTCTGTGTTCTTTTGCCAATCTTAATATTTTCTATTTATTGGCCAGTCTGAGATATGTTTTTTTCTTTGCAACCCTGCCTAGAAGGCCAGAATCCCGGAGTCACCTCTTCACTGTTGTCACGATCTTTTGTATAGACGGACCAAGACGCAGCATATGTTGAGTTCCACATAATATTTAATAGTGAAACTTTGCAAAACAAACAAACAAAACAACAAACCGTGACAACAGAGGTGCTACATACACCTACTCAAAACAACAAACCGCAACAGAGGTGCTACATACACCTACTCAAAACAACAAACCGCAACAGAGGTGCTACATACACCTACTCAAAACAACAAACCGCGACAACAGAGGTGCTACATACACCTACTCAAAACAACAAACCGCGACAACAGAGGTGCTACATACACCTACTCAAAACAACAAACCGTGACAACAGAGGTGCTACATACACCTACTCAAAACAACAAACCGTGACAACAGAGGTGCTACATACACCTACTCAAAACAACAAACCGCGACAACAGAGGTGCTACATACACCTACTCAAAACAACAAACCGTGACAACAGAGGTGCTACATACACCTACTCAAAACAACAAACCGTGACAACAGAGGTGCTACATACACCTACTCAAAACAACAAACCGTGACAACAGAGGTGCTACATACACCTACTCAAAACAACAAACCGCGACAACAGAGGTGCTACATACACCTACTCAAAACAACAAACCGCGACAACAGAGGTGCTACATACACCTACTCAAAACAACAAACCGCGACAACAGAGGTGCTACATACACCTACTCAAAACAACAAACCGCGACAACAGAGGTGCTACATACACCTACTCAAAACAACAAACCGCGACAACAGAGGTGCTACATACACCTACTCAAAACAACAAACCGCGACAACAGAGGTGCTACATACACCTACTCAAAACAACAAACCGCGACAACAGAGGTGCTACATACACCTACTCAAAACAACAAACCGCGACAACAGAGGTGCTACATACACCTACTCAAAACAACAAACCGCGACAACAGAGGTGCTACATACACCTACTCAAAACAACAAACCGCGACAACAGAGGTGCTACATACACCTACTCAAAACAACAAACCGCGACAACAGAGGTGCTACATACACCTACTCAAAACAACAAACCGCGACAACAGAGGTGCTACATACACCTACTCAAAACAACAAACCGCGACAACAGAGGTGCTACATACACCTACTCAAAACAACAAACCGCGACAACAGAGGTGCTACATACACCTACTCAAAACAACAAACCGCGACAACAGAGGTGCTACATACACCTACTCAAAACAACAAACCGCGACAACAGAGGTGCTACATACACCTACTCAAAACAACAAACCGCGACAACAGAGGTGCTACATACACCTACTCAAAACAACAAACCGCGACAACAGAGGTGCTACATACACCTACTCAAAACAACAAACTGTGACAACAGAGGTGCTACATACACCTACTCAAAACAACAAACTGTGACAACAGAGGTGCTACATACACCTACTCAAAACAACAAACCGCGACAACAGAGGTGCTACATACACCTACTCAAAACAACAAACCGCGACAACAGAGGTGCTACATACACCTACTCAAAACAACAAACCGCGACAACAGAGGTGCTACATACACCTACTCAAAACAACAAACCGTGACAACAGAGGTGCTACATACACCTACTCAAAACAACAAACTGTGACAACAGAGGTGCTACATACACCTACTCAAAACAATATCCCATAACATACAGGTGGAAAAATGCTACTTAAGTATGATCCCCAGATCGAGACAACGATAGTCAGCTGCCTCTAATTGGGAATCACACCAACATAGAAAAAACAAACTAGAACCCAACATAGAAAATATAAACTAGCCTAAATCCCTAGTCACGCCCTGACCTACTCTACCATAGAAAATAAAGGCGTCCTATGGTCAGGACGTGACAACTGTTGACATTGAGAATGGTGTTTTGAGGGTACTATTTGATGAAGCTGCCAGTTGAGGACTTGTGAGGAGTCTTTTTCTCAAACTAGACACTCTGATGAACTTGTCCTCTTGCTCAGTTGTGCATCCCACTCCTCTTTCTATTCTGGTTAGAGCCAGTTTGCGCTGTTCTGTGAAGGGAGAAGTACACAGCTTTGTACGAGATCTTCAGTTTATTGGAATAAGAAAGAATAGACTGACGAGATAGACTGACAAAATAAAGTTATTTGTTTCTGGACATTTTGAGCCTGTAATTGAACCCACAAATCCTGATGATCCAGATACTCAACTACTCTAAAGAAGGTCAGATGTATTGCTTATTTACCCAACACAACCATTTTCAGCTGTGCTAACATAATCTGTCACGGATCCATTGATATATTTAAAGTACCTAAACTCAGAGTCTAATATCCTGCTGATAGTTGAAATAAACATCTGTATTTTGAAAGAGTATTTTTATCATTATTTTAACGAATGCATAAAAATATTGAAGAAATACTGTACAGTGTATGCTTTACCCGACATTTTGCGGTTGCATGATGTTTGTAGTTAGAAATGTAAAACTTTAAAGTACTTAATACATTGCAATTTTTTATTTTTTTTTCACACCTAGCCAAGCTATTCTTTTGGAAAGGTTGAAGAGTCTATTGTTTTGCTAATTGCCATGGAAACTTTGTTTGCACCAATAGGTTTTAGGCTGCAGTAGGTTATAATATAATCCATGCCTTCTGGGAATTTTTTAAAGTCCAAAAGTTATGGGTGGAGTCAGAACTCTGGCTGTCAGAAGTATTAAAAATCAACCAATGTATTACGCTCCTCCTTTGTAGAATGGTGGTAGGCGTACATTTTCTTTATTAATGTTCCACAAAAAAAAAACACAACGAACGTAAAGCTTCGTAGTGCAAAAACATGCAACAAAACTAGACAAGATCCCACAACTGAAGGTGGGATAAATGGCTGCCTAAATATGATCCCCAATCAGAGACAACGATAGACAGCTGCATTTGACTATTTTTAATATTAGGTCTTTCAGGAGGAACGTAAATGAAGTGTCAATTTATAAATGATGTTGCCATGGAATCGGTACATAAAAAAATCTCTCCCCAACTATTTTGTAATCTAATGTATATGGCACTGTCACGTCTGTTGTAAGGAGGAGACCAAGGCGCACTGTGGTAAGTGTACATTCTTAATTTATTAAACGAATGAACACTGAAACAAACTAACAAAATAAAAAAAATAACAGCGCGAACCGTGAAGCTATAAACATGAGTGCTATAACAGGCAACTACACATAGACAAGAACCCACAAAATACCCCAGGGAATATGGCTACCTAAATATGGTCCCCAATCAGAGACAACGATAAACAGCTGCCTCTGATTGGGAACCAATTCAAGCCACCATAGACATACAAATACCTAGACTTACAAAAGCTCTAGATATACAAAAAACTCTAGTTATACAAAAAAACCTAGACAATACAAAAACTAACATACCCACCCTAGTAACACCCTGACCTAACCAAAATAATAAAAACTAACATACCCACCCTAGTAACACCCTGACCTAACCAAAATAATAAAGACTAACACACCCACCCTAGTAACACCCTGACCTAACCAAAATAATAAAAACTAACATACCCACCCTAGTAACACCCTGACCTAACCAAAATAATAAAAACTAACATACCCACCCTAGTAACACCCTGACCTAACCAAAATAATAAAAACTAACATACCCACCCTAGTAACACCCTGACATAACCAAAATAATAAAAACTAACATACCCACCCTGGTAACACCCTGACCTAACCAAAATAATAAAAACTAACATACCCACCCTAGTAACACCCTGACCTAACCAAAATAATAAAAACCAACATACCCACCCTAGTAACACCCTGACCTAACCAAAATAATAAAGAAAACAAATATAACTAAGGTCAGGGCCTGACAGGCACAGATGTCAGTTTTTGGGTCCTTAAATGAAACTGGTATATATTTTTTATTATAACAATTTTCTTTAACCAATTTTGGTCTTTAATGCAGGGCCAACAGACAAGTTCCTTATTCCCCCCTTCCACTTGATAAAGGACGTGCGCTGTGTTAAGAAGCAGTACGGCTGGTTGGGTTGTGTATCGGAGGACGCATGACTTTCAACCTTCGTCTCTCCCGAGCCCGTACGGGAGTTGTAGCGATGAGACAAGATAGTAGCTACTACAGCAATTGGATACCATGAAATTGGGGAGAAAAAGGGGTAAAATAAAAAAATACAAAATAATAATCATTGGACAACAGATCGTCTCTCGAAACTCATTAGGAGTTCAGTTCTATCTTCAATATGCTTTAAATGCTTTATTATCCAAATATTTAAAGTGCATGTAGGCAACGGAGAGAAAAAAAATGGTGCAGTTGAGGCCATGAGGTGGGGCATGGTTTATAAATCTAGATAGCTGGTGTCGAAATTTGACCGTTGGGTGTCAGCAAATATCATTTAAAGTTTACCCTGTTCATCTATGGCAAAGAAACGCATATGTTTATTGATGGAACAAATGACAAGCTTTGTTACGCACATGCGCTGTATGAGCCTTGAACCTGTACATTTCCACTGTCTGTTTCTCTGATGTAAGAAGAAGCCAGTGTTTTTCCTCTCTTGTTTCTGAGTAACTTAGTCACGTTGCCAAAGACAAAGGGATGTCTGAGAGTGACCCGTTTTTGGTCCATCCTGTTATTTTCAGATGTTTCAAGGGCACAGCTGTGTGGACATATGAAGAGAACAGAGGCTAGCTTGAGCAGCAGTGACAATTCTAATGCAGAAAGGAGTAACAAAACTGCCCCAGACCCACCTGGCCACGGAGTACTCACAAACAGTTGGTAGGTGCGTTCAGTGTGAGTGCCTCCGTGGGGGCAGGATTTCGTCTATGGATGGATTCCATCATGAGGAGGCAACCGTGAACAGTTGTCTGAAGAAAGTCCTTCTGTTCTGAGTGTGTTGTCAGGGTCATGATGAGGGTTATAGAGAAGAGAGTGAGATGGAGAAAGAGAAGGAGAGAGAGAAAAGCACAGGTGGAGAAAGAGAGAGTAAAGGCATATAGAGAAAGCAAAAGCCCGAGGGAGAAAGATAGAGGAAGGTTCAGAAAGAGAAGGAAGAGAGAGACATAGAGAGAGAGAGGGTCTAGAGGTGTGCAGGAGGAGTGTAGTGATCAGCGTTGGGCTTTGACTCCACTTAGTGGAACTGCTGAAAGCTTTTCGCTTCACTGAGGCACGGCATGAAAACACACACACACACAAACAATTAGCCTACAAATAACAAACATACACCTGCAATGTCCTTGCAATCCCAGGACAATTAGTGTGTGTGTGAGTGTGTGTGTATGTGAGAGAGAGAGAGAAAGCGCAAGTATGAAGTAATGAGTGTGTGTGTATGTACTGGCTGCATCACCAATCCTGCAATGTCTCACCATTGTTGAGTCCAGCTCCTGCTTCCGACATCTGCTCACTTCATCCTCGCCCATCTCTCAGCCTGCAGTATAATCCTAGTGCACTAAAAAGCTCCAGTAATTCGCTTTATCGCTCTCAGCACTTATCCTTAACCCTTATTCTAAACCTAACCGTAACCTTAGCAAGCAGTTGCTTATCAACAGATAGTTTGTTAATAGCATGAGCATCTACAGATGGACCATCCGGACTATCCAAATAAAGTGTTAACCCATTGTTCCTCGGTAGACTGTCATTGTAACTAAGAATTTGTTCTTAACTGACTTGCGTAGTTAAACATGCAAATGGCCTCAATGGTGCTGCCTGTGCGCTCAGATAAAATGCCATAGTGGGACAGATACAAAGAAGAGTTCTCTATGGCGTTACCAGAGTTGATTTACTGTCTAGTTAGTTGGGTTAGGCGCCTTTCCTTCGAACTAATATAATCCCTCACTCTGCATGTCCGTTGCAAACATCTTGTCTTGCCTCCTCACTGAAGAGCCAGGTCACCCGTGATACAAGTCAGTATTAGATGTCCATATCCATGTCTGAGGACATCGGGAGATGATGTGGATACCGGCCACTAGGGGAAACAGTGATTGCTGTTACCTTTAAGTAGGTTTCAGTATTGCTAGACTAACCCTTTACTTTAACCCTTATTTTAACCATTAAGAGTTAATGACTAATCTTAAGATTTCGGAGTTAATGCCTAAACTTAACCTTAAACACTTCTAAATGTGATGAATGTCTAATTCTGACATGAGACTGTGAGAGCTCCAAGAGCGCCACTTCACATCATGGTCATTCATTGGCCTCATTTTTTACTGCTCAAACATAGGCTGTCATTGTTTCACATCAAAAGACAATTCCTATACCCAACTCCCTCCTCCAACCATGTTTACCCCTCCAAGAGTTGTGTAGGGTAGGACTAATTTGGTTGTACAGGAGGGGCGTGGTCTGTCATTCTCTGCAGGAAGAGAAGAGGAGAGAGACAGGGCGAAGAGGGAGAGAAAATTATCTTTGTGTGATTCCTGCCATATCTGATGTTATCCGGTAGGTAGAGACACTGAGGCCCGTGTTGTCGGTCGGTCCGACTGGTAGCCAGTTAAGTCATTCAGCCTCAGTACCAGACAGAGTGCACTCCGCTCAGCAGCACAGCACAGAACTGGGACGGCGAGGAGAGAGACGAGGCTGCTACATGCTGCAGCTGCTCGTTTACTACTGAACATTCTCGCGTTGATCCGCGAAGAGAGATTGGGGCTTTTCCCAACACATTCGAAGGAGGGATTTTATCATGTTTCGTACCTTAGTCGCGCTGCTGATGCGACTGGCAGCTGTGCAGGTAGGCTACGAAACCGTTTCTTCGGTTTGGTATAGTGGTGGGGTTCGTTGGTTGGCTATGGGACAGGGGTCTGACGGCTTGGTTTTTGCTCTATGATGATGGTCAACTCACTAGGGGAGACCGGGGTTGGTTGTCACAAGTATTAATCTCATTTGTATTTCTCAGCACCAGTATCCTTTACAGTATTATTTTCAATATTAAGAGAAAGACCAAGGTCTGGGGTTGAAATGAGGACCCTTTTTATATTCCAAAGAAGAGTTATAAGCCACCAAACATTCAGTCCACTTGCGACAACCAGTTACCAGCCCTATTGCAGGGTTGGATGACACACAGTATGGGGTTGGATGACACACAGTATGGGGTTGGTTGTCACACAGTATGGGGTTGGTTGTCACAATATTTGCAAGTAGCTTATTCCTTTTGTAACATGAAATTAAGCAATTTGCATTCAGTCTTATAAATAGCCGAGCCTTTGTTTGATGGAACGATATTCCTAACAAAATTAAGCATTTACTCCGTTAGAATAACATTACGTTTTTTTGTAAATTTGTGTGTGTGCACATAATTATTCAAGGATACTCCCATAATTCAAACATTTACGAGTAATATACCAATAATTTCCTTTTTACTAATTCTCCTCACCTCAAATGTTTTGTCATGTTGACATGAGTTGACCAGGTGGATGAGTTATTTCAAAGAATTCACACTTTTAAACCAAATATTACACAGTGCCATTTAGATTGGGAGTAATTAACGTTGTGACAACCAACCATTGAGACAACCAACTCGGCGTAAGTCTGCAGGATATGACTGCATTCATTTCCTTCTACATTGCCTACATATTAGGCTGTTGGTTTATATTGATTTTAAACTACACTCTTAGAATTAAAGGTGCTAAGTAGAACTGAACAGTGCTGGGTAGAACCCTCTTTGCAGGGATCTGCAAAGAACCCCCTGTATATGGTTCTGCCTCAAACCCTCTATGTAGGCTTCTACCAAGAACCATTTTTATCATCTAAAGGTTTGTCCTAGAAGGACCGTTTAGTTTACGCTCAGCTCTGTATTCACCCATGATTCATAGCGGTCGTTAACTGTAGGCTTGATCTGTAACCTAGGCTATGCAGGGTTATGGGACGGGTGTAGAAAGCTCGACTTTTCTAGCCTATGTGATGCCGTTATGGCTATTTGAGACGATACCGTTAATATTGTGTACTGCAGACAGGTCACAAGGCTGAAGTTGCGCCCGTGCACTAAATCGGATGTGTATTTAGAGATACACTATAACCTAATTTGATTCAGCCCTCACCTAGACACTAAGAAAAGAGGGTTAATCAAGAGTTCTTTGGGAATAGTGATGGTTCTATGTGGAACCATAATTACTCAAGGAACTCTTTGCAGTTCCCAAAAGGTGACGGCTCATTTACATTTTTTGGGGGCGTAGCGTATGGCTCTTTTTTGTGCAATGGTGAGGGAGAGTGCCATTCCAGTTCTTCTAATCTGTTGTGTTATGCCAGTACAACATGTTATAGATGACTATGGCTGGTAGCATTATTTTATGAAAGACTCATCTATGGCCTTGTCAGTGGTCAATTTTTCTTCTCAGCAACATCTAGTGGTTCCAGTGCTATCACACCTGAGTCAACTTGTCAATTAACACAATCATAACACAATCATAACACTCATGGAATTTTAAAGGTCCTGAACAGTCAATCTGATTCCCATGTAAAATAACATTTTGAGTGACTAAAATATCACCCATAATATTTCGGGGGGATAGAAAAGCACAAAATGTAAGATACTTACTTTCTTATCATGGCTAACTACCAATATATTTTAAAAGACAGGCTGAGTGGGCGGGAAGCTTATATTAATTTATTCACTTTGACTGACTCCTCTTTGTAAGGCCTATGTCAAGAAACTTGGGTGCAGTGTTGCAGTAGAATTTTGTTTTTATACATCTCCCATTTGGTGTGTCTTTCGTGATGTGGCACTGACAGATGTGTTGACATGACAACTGCGTCAGAGTTTTGAATCTCCCCCCCCCACACTGTTGTTCCATGCTGACTGAAGACCTAGCTAGCCAGTAACTAGCTAACACCAGACACACATGAAAGGAGAAACATATATGTGTCTTTGCCATAGGTTAATATTGTAATCTTTGAATTATACTTGCTGACACCATACAGTCAATTTATGGCACCAGTAGAGTAACTATCCATCTACTTAAACCACACCCCTATGCATACATGCCTTTTCCGATATTAGTTAGAAGGCGGTGCTTATTTAAATTAAGTAAGAGAATGTCACGCTACCATTGGTGTATTAAAACGAGAGAGTTATGGTGACGTCACCCTATCCCCTTAATAATCCCGCCTCCTGAATCCAAGTGTTTGACACGGGGAGGGGACCAGTAACTTCATGATCAAACTTTAGGTCAAGCACACTTTTACACTCATCACACACACCTTTTGACTGGAAGGAGAGCCAGTGCACATATTTGTTTGACAGTGAATTGTTTTTCACAGGATGTTATGTTTAACAGGCTACAGTCTTTAATCCCTTTAATCTTTTTGGTTGTTGTATTGGCTGTATTTACCAACGGTCTGTATAGGTCCAGAAAAATACATCAGTTATTGTCTATTTTTATTTTTATATTTTTGCTTTGCCTGAAATTGCTGTCTCTGCGCCACGGATGTATTTCCTATGTCTCTTCCCTTGGAGGCTTCCCCAATTCAGGGTAAAAAGCAAGCATCTCATGCACTGCAGGAGCTGTACTTATACTACGCTCTCTTCTGGAACAATGTGGACCAACCAGAATTCCGATGTTTACTCGCAGAGGACCATAGGGAAGAAGCGGCTACTATTAGAAAACAAATTCAAAACTTGCCTAATCTACTTGGGAAAGTACCCCCGCCTACCTTCTCCTTCTCTACACCACAGCCTGGACGCCATTCCGAGGTGTTGAGAGTATCACCACCATGTCAACACTCCTTGACTTAATAGCCAATGCTTTCCAGGGACACCTTCCCGAAGAAGTCTCCCACTCCCCTGGGAAATGGAGCAGGACCGTTACCTCTGGTGGATTTAGCGGATTATACTGTCTCCAATCCTGCTGCCCAACCATGAAAGCATGTCACCCGCCGTAGGCCAAATGGAGGGAAGTGGCTTGTGGCTAGTGGGGCTTCTTTGGTGTTTGGAAGCTCAACCCAAATCCAATTGTTCAACAGCTTCGCCGTCTTGGCTATGGAGATTCTCGCGCCTTCGTCCCTATCCACCCTCCTTCCCAGGGAGATTCTGCCTCGGACTAGGATTCTCCAAGTTCCCGAGAGGGACTCTGCCCCAGACTCAGATCCGCTCACCGTCAAAAACATTGTGCTATCCTGGGGCTTGGTTACAAGACAATAATAGGCTGCTTCCTACCATTTTACACCAGAACATGGGAGCTGTCGCTATAGTAATCCATGTGGGATCTAATTACATTAGGATTGCTAGCTCGGAGTGGCTGAAACAGGATTTAATAGAACTGATTGGAACTCTGAAAGAATCCAACAAGCATCCAAGTATTTCAGGCCCCCAGTGCCACCACTGAGTCGTGTCAGCGAAAGATTCAGTAGGTTGCTGGCACTACATGATTCGCTACCAGTCTACTCTAACTCTGTTGGAGTTACTTTTGTGGATAACTTTGACAACTTTGGAAACAAGAGATACTCTACAGAGAGGATGGGGTCCATCCAAATCATCTTGGTGCCTGGACCCTGGTCTTGCATTTCAAGGCTGCGCTGAGACATTGATTTACCAACACCCCATGTTCCGCTTAGGTAATCCCAACCATAAATTATCAGCATTATCTTCATACTGCATGTTCGCAACAGGTAACCCTCATTGACTCTTGTTTTAGTCCACTTCCTCGCTCAAAGCATAGGCACAATGGTACAGTTCTAGACAATCTTTTATCTATACCATTTCAAACTAGCCCTATGGTATTTTCAAGTAAGGGGTTATCAATTGAGCATAGTATGCTTGTATTAGAGACTCCATCTGATCTGAAATCCTGCAGCTGTGGCATTGAACTGATTCATGTAAATGCCAGCAGTTTGATCTCAAAAATGTATTTTATTATAGCTCTGGCCTCTCAAACCATATTTACAACCAACAAGTGCTCTTAGCCAATTGTCTGACTTGTTATCTGACTATGCTAAATCTGATTTATTCATTTTGGTTGATCTTAATCAGGATTAGTTGATGCTAGCTTCTGATTGAGCTAAATCTAACTCAGTTGATAACTGAATCAGTCCGCCCTTTAAACACACTGAAAAATCTACTATTTTTAGATATTATTTTGACAAATGCCCCTCACAAGTATACAACCAATGGAATATTTGCTAATGAGTTCAGTGACCATTGTCCCATTGCCTGCATAAAACGACCTAAATCTCGCACTCACATTGTTACATGACAAATGATATGACTTTCAATGACAACCATTCTTGTCTGTTCTAGGATTTGTGTGACTGGGGGTTGTGACAGATATCTCTGACTCGGATCAGTCCCTACATTATTTTATTGCAGATAAGCATGCTCCATTCAATAAACTAAGTGTAAGGGATAGAGCTAATCCCTGAACTATCAAAAAAACTTCAGGTGAGAAATTTAGCTTGGGCTAAGACTAGGCTGATTCTATGTAAAAGCTTAAAAAATAGATGCCTATCCCAGGTTAGAAAAGCACAATCCTCATACAGTACTTCTTGAAATGTATATCTGAGAATCGTGGGAATCCAGCTTCATTCTGGAAGGTAGTCAAATCTCTAAAACAAAACGCCATCCCCTCGTTATCAAAGCAGGTTATGACAGCCTCGGCTCACATAACAGATAAGATGGACATTTGGTGTGCTTTTAATAACCACTTTGCCTCAGTAGGTAAAGATGGCGCTGACAGATAGGGCAGCTGTGCTTCTAGCTCCTAAGCAACTTTGCAGTATTTGTTTTTCTGTGTTATTTATTACATTATTATCCCAACATTTTTTGTGGTGTTATTACTGTAAATACAACCGGAAACAGCAGAGGGAGCACCCCTCTATCCACATCGATGGGACTGCAGTAGAGAAGGTGGAAAGCTTCAAGTTCCTCAGTGTACACATCACTGACGAACTGAAATGGTCCACCCGCACAGATAGTGTGGTGAACAAGGCGCAACAGTGCCTCTTCAACCTCAGGAGGCTGAAGAAATTTGGCTTGACACCTAAAACCCTCACAAACTTTTACAGATGCACAATTGAGAGCATCCTGTCGGGTTGTATCACCGCCTGGTACGGCAACTGCACAGCCCACAACCGCAGGGCTCTCCAGAGGGTGTTGCGGTCTGCCCAACGCTTCCCCGGGGGAAAACACCTACAGCACCCAATGTCACAGGAAGGCCAAAAAGATAATCATGGACAACAACCACCCGAGCCACATCCTGTTCTCCCTGCTATCATCCAGAAGGCGAGGTCAGTACATGTGCATCATAGCTAGGACCGAGAGACTGAAAAACAGCTTCTATCTCAAGGCCATCAGTCTTTTATTAAATCGCCATCACTAGCACCTTAGAGGCTGCTGCCCTATATACATAGACTTTAAATCACTGGCCACTTTAATAAATGGAACACTAGTCACTTTAATGATGTCGATATCTTTCGCATTACTCATCTCATATGTATATACTGTATTCTATTCTACTGTATTTTAGTCAATGCCACTCCAACATTGCTCGTCCAAATATTTATATATTCTTAATTCCATTCCTCTACTTTAGATTTGTGTGTATTGTGTGTATTGTTGTGAAATTGTTCAATATTACTTGTTAGTGTCACGCCCTGACCTTAGAAATCCTTATTTATTCTCTATGTTTGGTTAGGTCAGGTTGTGACTTGGGTGGTAAAATCTATGTTTCCTATTTCTTTGATTTTTTTTGTCGAGTGTGGTTCCCAATCAGAGGCAGCTGTCTATCGTCGTCTCTGATTGGGGATCATATATAAGTTGTGATTTTCCCTTTGGGTTTTGTGGGGTGTTATTTTCTGTTTAGTGTCTGTGCCTGACGGAACTGTTCGATTTCATTTTTGGATTTGTTATTTTTGTTTGTAAATAAATATCACTTTCCACGCTGCGCTTTGGACCACTCTTCCTTCCACCGACGACGAGAGTTACAGTTAGAAATGATTGTACTGTTGGAGCTAGAAACACAAGCGTTTCGCCACACCCACAATAACATCTGCTAAACATGTGTATGTGACCAATAACATTTTGATTTGATTCGAGGTCCACCGATTTGATATAATAAGCTTCTGAAAACTCTGATTCCAGCTGAGTTCTTAATGCACTTCGAGCCAAGTCCCAGAGAACGAACGATACATTCCTCATTTTCATTTCAACCATTGGATGTCTATGATATGCTAAGTGTCTTATTGAAAATGTATGTTGATCCTTTTTGCTATAGCTTTCTGACCCACTTATCATTAACCTTAGAATCATTAACCTATGTTTTTAACTTGACAATTGTTTCTGGGGTCATCCCTAAAATCTGGAAGTCCTCCCCGTACACAAAGGCTGAGATCCTTCTGAATTGGATAACTGCTGTCCAATTGCCAAGCTATTTTGCAACGCCAACGAGTCCCTGGCCAACTCTCAGCTGAGAACTTAAACTTCTCATTATATTCTTAATGAGCACCAATCTGGTTTTAGACCTGGACATAGCACTGTTTCAGCAGCTACACTTGTCTTAGATTAGGTGCTGTATTGTTTAGACCATAAAACTATTGTCTTAGATCATGTGCTGTATTGTTTAGACCATAAAACTATTGTCTTAGATCATGTGCTGTATTGTTTAGACCATAAAACTATTGTCTTAGATCATGTGCTGTATTGTTTAGACCATAAAACTATTGTCTTAGATCATGTGCTGTATTGTTTAGACCATAAAACTATTGTCTTAGATCATGTGCTGTATTGTTTAGACCATAAAACTATTGTCTTAGATCATGTGCTGTATTGTTTAGACCATAAAACTATTGTCTTAGATCATGTGCTGTATTGTTTAGACCATAAAACTATTGTCTTAGATCATGTGCTGTATTGTTTAGACCATAAAACTATTGTCTTAGATCATGTGCTGTATTGTTTAGACCATAAAACTATTGTCTTAGATCATGTGCTGTATTGTTTAGATCATAAAACTATTGTCTTAGATCATGTGCTGTATTGTTTAGACCATAAAACTATTGTCTTAGATCATGTGCTGTATTGTTTAGACCATAAAACTATTGTCTTAGATCATGTGCTGTATTGTTTAGACCATAAAACTATTGTCTTAGATCATGTGCTGTATTGTTTAGACCATAAAACTATTGTCTCAGATTATGTGCCATATTGAAAAAAAGTGGAGATTTAAGATTAGTTTATTTTCTAGAAATACATCCAGCCTCATGTGGATTGTTCAAGCAGCGCTTCTCCTCCCAGTGCTTGATAATGGGGATATAATCCACATGCATGCGGCATCCTCTGCTTTAAAACCTTTACATTCAGTCTATTATTCAGCACTGCGTTCTTTTCACTGGGGACCATTTTTGTTGACATCGCTGCATTTCGTATAGTTCTGTTGGCTGGGACTCTCTGACTACCAGAAGGGCTCAAAATGGGTTACTTTTTGTATATACAGCGGTTCTCCAGAGACTCCCCCACTAGCTCAGATATTAACTGGAGATCCATCACTTGTAATACCCACTCTCTACACTGGCTGGTTCTGGAGGTCCCACGGGAACATATCCTTTTAGTTTTTATGCCCCCAGCTCATGGAATAGTCTTCAGGCAACCTTGGAATTAGACTCGCTGGCCCCTATTGGACAGTTTAGTTTTTATGCCCCCAGCTCATGGAATAGTCTTCAGGCAACCTTGGAATTAGACTCGCTGGCCCCCATTGGACAGTTTAGATCGAGTTTAAGGAAGGTCATATGTGAGAGTTGTGTTTGTTTTGAATAATCTTGTTGTATTTATTATATTGATATTATTTATTGTATATTCATGTTCACAGGGCTCCCTTGCAAATGAGACCCTGTTTTCAATGGTGACCCACCCTGTATACATATGAAGTAAATGAATGTATAAGCAACAGTAATTTTTCGTACTTTGGTCATCATACTTTGATCTGGTTTCATCCAAATATCATCACATTTGATTAAAAACATGATTTTGATTTTGAAATGGTTCTTTAAACACTCTTAGAAAAAAGGGTTCCAAATGGGTTCTGTGCAGAGGGATAGGGTTCTACCAAGAACTGTTTTGATCAGAATAAACCTTTTTGGATGACAAGGGTTCTTTGTGAGGCAAAGGGTTCTATCTAGAACATTTAACATCCTAAAGAAATCTCAGTCGTCCAACAGCCTATCGACCAAACAATCAACCTGTCGACTAAATGGGGTCAGCCCTACTACCCAACCTATTTGGTTTTGCATCCTCATTGCATTAATGTATTCATTTAGAAGAGTATGAGAGTGTTTGAAACACGCTTGGAGATGTTTTATGTTAGAAATTAGGCTACGATAAGCAACAGAGATACAAATAAATAGAGACAGATGAGTTATTTGCAGAGTGTTGGCAGATTAGAGGTTTTGATTAGAATGAAATAGAAAAGGCATGAGATGAATGAGTTAGGTCACGTCATGGAAAGGTCAAGGGTTACAGCTTTTTGACACACACATCTATGATGTGAGCTGGTCTGGTTTGTTCTCGGCTCCGTTTCCCCATGATAGTGCACCAATGTTTCAGTACTTCTGTAGTACCCTATTCCTCCATATCTTCCCTGAATGAATCACTGATCTGAAAAGAGGTAGGTGAAAGCAAGCAAGGGGTTCCAAGACATTTCAGTTGTGTAGCCATATCAGATCTGTGATCACCATTTATTTTTTATTTTTTTATTTTACCTTTATTTTACTAGGCAAGTCAGTTAAGAACAAATTCTTATTTTCATTGACGGCCTAGGAACAGTGGGTTAACTGCCTGTTCAGGGGCAGAACGACATGATGGTGGAGAAGAGGGAGGGTGCGTTTCTGAAGTGCATTTCTGAAGTGCTGTATAGGTTCTGCATCCCAAACGGCACCCTATTCCTTATGTAGTGCACCACTTTTGACCAGAGCCCATTGGTAGTGCACAAATAGGGTGCCATTTGGGACGCCGACAGGAGGTCTTTCTCAGTCTAATCATACTACCTGCTTACCCTTTCACTCATTACTCCAATCACCAGCCTGAGTTGACTCTTAACAACAACATATGTCATTGTGCCGTTCTGTGAGGGGGGTAGGGCGGAGGGCATAGAGAGGTAGCCTACACGCTAGATATTAGTTGTCTGTCTGCCGCTGGGCTAGGCCCCTCCTCATGTGCAAATACTGTTGCTGTTATTTGACACAGTTCTAGACCTTTATGTTGTTATGTTATACATTATACATTAGAATAGTATGTCTCTTTTATGCAGCCTATAATATATAATATATTGCATTTGGTGGTGGTTATTATGTCACTTCTCTTGCCTATTATGATAGTTATTAGTGGTTATTACATCGTTGTGAACTCTTTTAATTTAAGCTACTCTGTAGACACTTTTTTTCACATATTTAAGTATGTGTAACCTATCCAGGACTATATTGATCTTTTTTCTCACACCCTTCTGTTCTTCCTCTCTGTTCTCCAGATTGCTGTGCAGGGCGGAGGTGCCGTGGGGTCATTGCCATGGAGGCAGGGATCGTTGCCGTGCACACGAGGCTTCTCCCAGGAGGAGTACAGTGTTGCCGTGGACGAGGAGCTAAGAGAGGGACAAGCACTCCTCACCGGTACACACACACACACAAACACACATACACACACACATACACGCCTTACTTCACCACAAGGGCTGGCGATTCAAACAACAACCTAAAACTCTGGGTGGGGATATTTTTGGAGACCTAACATGATATGTTTTGGGAGTAGCTTCATATTATGTTTGGGTGATATTTGAGTCGTCATGTTTTTAGCTGCGGGCCAGGACTGAGGGTTGGGTAATCAAATCAAATCAAACAGTATTTGTCACATGCGCTGAATACAACAGACTTTACCATGAAATGCTTACTTAAGAAACTTAAGACTTAAGAAAATATTTATTAAATAAACTAAAATAAAACAAATAAAAGAGAAACAAGAAAATAACAATTCTGAGTCAGGGTACCGAGTCAGGGGGTACTGGTACCGAGTCAATGTGCGGGGGTACAGGTTAGTTGAGGTAATTGAAGAACCGTAATTGCTGGACTATTAAGCGCACCTGAATATAAACTGCACCCACTGAATTATTAAAAAATATGTATTTTGTACATAAATACGCAACACATGTCTATAAGTTGCAGGTGCCTACCGGTACATTGAAACAAATTAACTTTACACAGCCTTTAAATGAAACACGGCTTGTAACAAAAATAAATAGGCTTTAACGAAACACGGCTTGTAACAAAAATTTAAACAGTAGCCTACCAAGCCTCCTCCTGTGCACTGAAACCACTAAAGTCATCTCCTTCAGGGTCGGAGTTGAATAGCCTCAGAATTGCTTCATCCGATGTTGGATCGTTTTCATTGTCGCTCTCCTCACTTTCATCCGGAGGCAAATACCCTGCTGAGCTCATGCTGCCCCTTCAACACGCAGCAGTCCAGCCGCCCCTTCAACACGCAGCAGTCCAGCCACCCCTTCAACACGCAGCAGTCCAGCCGCCCCTTCAACACGCAGCAGTCCAGCCTTTCGAAACCCGTTGATGATAGTGGATTTTTTGACAATGCTCCAATGCTCCACGTTGCTCTTCGCATGCGGCCCGTTTTAGTGAAGGATTTCTCCCCACTTGTCATCCAAGCCTCCCACTGAACACGGAGCGCCACCTTAAATGCACGATTTACACTGATGTCGAGTGGCTGCAAATACTTTGGGCCATCTGCTTTTCTTCCCTCTGAAAGGTTTGTTGTCTTTTTGCACCGAGTCAGTTCCTCATGCTGCTGTTTACAACGTCTTATAATCGACTCATTAAGGCCAAGCTCCCATGCAGCAGCTCTATTTCTTTTTCCAACAGCCAGATCGATCGCCTTCAACTTGAAAGCTGCATCATATGCATTTCTCCGTGTCTTTGCCATGATGAGGGTGACAAAATTACTACCGTAATCAGAATGATGGGAAGTTTGAGCGCGCTCGATTTACGTCACATTATGTGACGGTGCTCAGTTTTTGGCGGCATGAATCTTGTGAAAGCGGGAAAAATCCATAAATTAGCTGCGTCATTGTATAAACCGCGAGGTTCAGAGTGTGGGAATAAAGTAGCGGCTTATAGTCCAGCAATTACAGTAATATGTGCATGTAGGTAGGGGTAAAGTGACTATGCATAGATAATAAACAGTGAGTAGCGGCAGTGAAAAAAAGGGGGGTGGCATTGTAAATAGCCCGGGTAGCCATTTGATTAGCTGTTTTATGGCTTATGGGGTAGAAGCTGTTAAGAAGCATTTTGGATCTAAACTTGGCACTCTGGTACTGCTTGCCGTGCGGTAATAGTGAGAATATTCTATGACTAGGATGGCTGGAGTCTTTGGCAATGTTTAGGGCCTTCCAGTGACACCACTTGGTATATCCTGGATGGCAGGAAGCCTGGCCCCAGTGAAGTACTGGGCCGTATGTACTACTCTCTGTAGCTCCTTGCGATTAGAGGCCGAGCATTTGCCATACCAGGCGGTGATGCAACCCGTCAGGATGCTCCCGATGGTGAATCTGTAGAAGTTTTTGAGGATCCGAGGACCCATGCCAAATCTTTTCAGTCTCCTGAGGGGGAATAGGTTTTGTTGTGCCCTCTTCACGACTGTCTTGGTGTGTTTGGACCATTTTAGTTTGTTGGTGATGTGGGCACCAAGGAACTTGAAGCTTTCAACCTACTCCACTAAAGTCCTGTCAAAGGGAATGAGGGTGTGCTCGGACCCCTTTTTCTTGTAGTCCACAAAGTCTCTGACCTCCTCCCTATAGGCTGTCTCATCGTTGACTGTGATCAGGCCTACCACTATTGTGTCGTCTGCAAACTTAATGATGGTGTTTGAGTCGTGCTTTGCCACGCAGTCATGGGTGATTAGGGAGTACTGGTAGGGACTAAGCATGCACTCCTGAGGGGCCCCCCGTGTTGCGGATCAGAGTGGCAGATGTTTTGTTGCCTACCTTTACCACCTGGGGGCATCTCGTCAGGAAGTCCAGGATCCAGTTGCAGAGGGAGGTGTTTAGTCCCAGGGTCCTTAGCTTAGTGATGAGCTTTGAGGGCACTGTGGTGTTGAACGCTGAGCTGTATTCAATGAACAGCATTCTCATGTAGGTGTTGCTTTTGTCCAGGTGGGAAAGGGCAGTGTTTAGTGCAATAACGATTGCGTCATCTGTGGATCTGTTGGTGCGGTATGCAAATTGGAGTGAGTCCAGGGTTTCTGGGATGATGGTGTTGATGTGAGCCATGACCAGCCTTTCAAAGCATTTCATGGCTACAGACGTGAGTGCTACGGGTCAGAAGATATTTAGGCAGGTTACCTTGGTGTTGTTGGGCACAGGGACTATGGTGGTCTGCTTGAAGCATGTAGGTATTACAGACTCTCTCAGGGAGAGGTTGAAAATGTCAGTGAAGACACTTCCCAGTTGGTCAGTGCATGCTCAGAGTACACGTCCCGGTAATCTGTCTGGCCATCCGCCCTTGTGAATGTTGACCTGTTTGAAGGTCTTACTCACATCGTCTACGGAGTGCATGATCACACTATCGTCCCGAACATCTGGTGCTCTCATCCATGATTCAGTGTTGCTTACCTGGAAGCGCGCATATAAGTAATTTCGCTCGTCTGGTAGTCTCGTGTCACTTGTCTACTCGTGGCTGGGATTCTTAGCATCTGCATAATCTGACCACCTCCGTATTGAGCGAGTCACTGGTACTTCCTGCTTTTGTTTTTGCTTGGAAGGACAGAATTATGGTCAGATTTGCCAAATGGAGGGCGAGGGAGAGCTTTGTACGCGTCTCTGTGTGTGGATTAATTGTGGTCTAGAGTTTTTCTTCCATCTATTTGCTCAAGTAACATGCTCAAGTAACATGCTGGTAGAAATGAGGTAAAACAGATTTAATTTTCCCTGCATTAAAGTCACAGGCCGCCTCTGGATTTGCATTTTCTTGTTTGCTTCGTGCCAGCATCGTTTTGTGATGGTAAATAGACAGCTACAAAAAATATTAATTAAAACTTTCTTGCCGAGCAAAACCTCGAGACTTCCTAATATTACATTTCATGCACCAGCTGTTATTGACAAATAGACACAGACCGCCACCCTTTGTCTTACCGGAGGCAGCTGTTCTGTCTTGCCGATGCACGTACATTTTTTTACCGGAACAACCAACTGTATATTATCCATGTCGTCGTTCAGCCACGACTCGGTGAAACATAAGATCTTACAGTTTTTAATGGCCCGTTGGTAATATAAGATATCACAGTTTGGCTTGTTGGTAAGTGTTGCAGTCAGTGGGTGGAGTCTCTGCACTATGCAACAATATGGAGGAGTGTTTCATTATGATCAGGGGAGGACGTGAGGGTTGGGGGAGGATGTGAGGGTTGGGGGAGGACGTGAGGGTTGGGGGAGGACGTGAGGGTTGGGGGAGGACGTGAGGGTTGGGGGAGGACGTGAGGGTTGGGGGGTGGAAGGGGCTGAAACCATCTGCCTCGTCACACACACAGTGGGTGTTTTCCCACACACTCATTCACACACGCACACTCCACATACAAATGAAACATTGTGTGATAAATTATATTCATCTTGTCAGCCTGTATCTATCCTCTGATCAATGACCTTTGTGTGTGTACAGACAGGATGACCCACCCGGGGTCTCACTATTTTGTGTGTGTGTGTGTGTGTTGTTAATACTAGTGCCAGAGGCATACAGAGGCAGACCTAGCTGTGAGTCTGTCTGTTCAGGATGGTTAATTCAGAGTGTATTGTGCTACCTGTCCTGTTGTCGTCTCTAGTCTGTTGGCTATTTATTTTATTTACTTTTCTATTGGCTCCTGTGACTGACTTGTGATCTGACTTTTTATGCTAGTGTTCTGACAGGGTACCATGGTAAAACACAGAGAGGGAGGGAGAGGGAGAGAGGAGAAGGAAAGCGAGAGAGACGTGTGTGTGTTTTACAACGTCACCTGTGCTAAATATGGTTTTGATTGTCCTGCTGAATCATTTTGTTGGTTCTTTGTATCTGGAGATTAGCCATTAGGTTGTATATACACACAAAAACACACACACACACCAGGAGGACACCTTATTGGTTTGGTTTTAGTTTGAAAGGCCAACGTCCAAATGTGTGTTTTAGTTGAAACCACCATTTTTAAAAGAATCAATCCAGTACGAGCATGGTTCTCTTTGTCTCAGAGGGCTTCCTGTATCCCAAATGACACCCTACTCTGTACATGGGGCCCATAGGGCTCTGGTCAAAAGTAGTGCACTATGCAAGGAATCGGGTGCCATTTGGGACATAACCATGATACAGATGGCATAGCCTGGAGATAAACTCTTCCTGTTTCCTGCCTCGTTATTTTCTCATCCAGGAAGTCATGGAATCCCTTTGATATTATTATGTGTGAATATTAACTCAAAAAGAGGGGTCTGGTCAAAAGGGTGTCCTAAGTGATGCAGCCCAACACTTGGTTTAGTGTTGGAGAAACTGCGTCAACCAATCACAGGGAGCTTACATAGAGAGGAGGGGGTGGAGGCATCCTGTATCTGTTTCAGTTGGGAAAAGGCTTTCAACAGTTAAGTCACGGGGTGGTGTGTGTGTGTGTGTGTGTGTGTGTGTGTGTGTGTGTGTGTGTGTGTGTGTGTGTGTGTGTGTGTGTGTGTGTGTGTGTGTGTGTGTGTGTGTGTGTGTGTGTGTGTGTGTGTGTGTGTGTGTGTGTGTGTGTGTGTGTGTGTGTGTAGTTCTGCATGCACCCAGTGTACCAAAACAGGACAACACAGGACAACACAACAGACTGAGAGACAGGATAACATGGCAGTAGAGTGTTGGCAGTAGAGTGTTTGACCATGCCTCTGACTGAGTGTGTATTGAGTGTGGGTGTTAGTGCATGTGTGTGCATGTGCATGTGTGTGTTACCCACACTATATTGTAGCATGCTTAAAAACAGGATAAGGTGACGGAAGGAACAACACACAGTGCGCTGTAAACCCCAATGTGCTGTCATTACTCAAAACGTTTGAGGAAACCCATTGCACTTAATACAGTTGCTTAAAGTGATGTTGTAGTCATTAATCAAACTGATAGTCAATGAGTCACTGTGACACCCCCAATATGCCTCCAATATAATGTCTGAGTGCGCCTTATCGAGTGAATTGTAGGGTTACCAGCCATGACTGTATTTGTGACAGCGTCCCACCTGGCCAAATGCCAGGGAAAATGCAGAGCGCCAAATTCAAATAAATTACTATAAAAATCTAACTTTCATTAAATCACACATGTAAGATAGAAAATTAAAGCTACACTTGTTGTGAATCCAGCCAACATGTCAGATTTCAAAAAGGCTTTTCCGCGAAAGCAAACGATGCTATTATCTGAGGATAGCACCTCCGTAAACAAAGAGAGAAACCATATTTCAACCCTGCAGGCGCGGCACAAAACGCAGAAATAAAAATATAATTCATGCTTTATCTTTGACGAGCTTCTTTTGTTGGCACTCCAATATGTCCCATAAACATCACAAATGGTATTTTTGTTTGATTAATTCCGTCCATATATCCAAAATGTCCATTTATTTGGCGCGTTTGATCCAGAAAAACACCGGTTCCAACTTGCGCAACGTGACTACAAAATATCTCAAAAGTTACTTGTAAAGTTTGCCAAAACATTTCAAACTACTTTCGTAATACAACTTTAGGTATTTTTTTAACGTAAATAATCAATAAAATTGAAGACGGGATGATCTGTGTTCAATACAGGAGGAAAACAAACTGTAGCTTTCTGGACACGCGCCTCTAATCTAACATTACACTACAAGTGACTCTCGTTCAAGATGGCCGTACTTCTTCATTACACAAAGCAATAACCTCAACCAATTTCTAAAGACTGACATCCAGTGGAAGCAATAGGAACTGCAACTTAGAAATCTGAATTCCCAATGAAAACCCATTGAATAGAGAGTGACCTCAAAGAAAAAGAAATCTGAATGGTTTGTCTGTGTGTATAACAGAACTTATTTAGCATTCGAAACCCAGAGGACATGATTCAAACAGTTTTAGAAACTTCAGAGTGTTTTCTATCCAAATCTACTAATAATATGCATATCTTATCTTCTGGGGATGAGTAGCAGGCAGTTAAATTTGGGCATGCATTTCATCCGGACGTGAAAATACTGCCCCCTGTCACCAAGAAGTTAAATTAGTTTATTTTAATTCCTGTGGCCTTCACCAAGTGAGTTCCTAGGTGAATGTTATCATTGTGGGTAACGTCTTTACGACAATACTTACCTAATATGGCCTTATTTTGAGACCTGAAACGGTTTACATGCCACATCAGGCCTGCAAGTAGATTGCAAAATTCCAGTAACTTCGACAAAACTCCAAGATTTTCATAAAAATCCTGGTTGAAGGATTTCATTTCATCTGGGGTTTTTTGGAAACTTGGGAAATTTACTTGGGAAATGCAACCCTACCTGCAAGTCACATTATGTTGGCTTGATGTGTGAAGTGTGATTGCTGTTGGATTCCAGCCAGAGATAATATAGCCACCAGTTGGAATGTTTATTTAACTGCAACCTGCATTCATAATGATTGCATTCATAAATGACCTTAGCCATTTAAACTAAAACAACCATTTCAGTAGTTTAGAAAAACGTATGTTATTCATCTTTGTGTATCAATAATCACTCAATCACTCAATCTACATGAAAAAAAAAACACAGATATGAAAAAACAATTCCCCAAAAGATCAACCTGCAGTAGAGCATGTTGGGAAGAAGCATATATTTGTTATCATAACTTTAACAAATGTAGTTGATATGACTTCTCATTTCATGTTGATTCAGTACCACATAAACATGTTTTTTTTAAACTTAATTAAATTTGAGTTCAACTTACTAGAAATATTTGAGTTAATGTCTTGGGGTTTACAGTGTGAGACCGAGACAAACAGATAGCAGGACAGACAGTCACATACAGGCAGGCCTGTATGACAGAGAGTGACAGGGACAGAGAGATTCTAACATAGACAGAGGAAAAGACAGAGTGACACACACACACACACACACACACACACACACACACACACACACACACACACACACACACACACACACACACACACACACACACACACACACACACACACACACACACACACACACACACACACAGAGAGTGAGAGTGACAGAGACAGACAGACAAATAGAGGGGTACAGGCGGCTGGAGGCTTAGTTAATTATTTAATTGGAGCAGGAGGAAGAGAGTCAATTATTAATGAAGGGATGGAGAGAAGCAATCATTCAAATCAGAAGGAGGGGGATGGAGGGTGCAATAGATGCTTAAAACGGTGTGAGGGGTGGAGAGAGGAGCTAGGCTGTAGTAGAGGTTAGGTAAGGGACAAAAAAGAGGGTTAAGATATGGAGAGATAAGAGTGAAAGGATAGAAAGAGAGGGATGAGGAAAGGGATGAGGAAAGGGATGAGGAAAGTTCATAGATGCTCCATGTATGGGCCACATTCTATGGTCTTTGTTTCCACGTCTTCCTGTGATTCTCTGTGGTTGCTGCTTCTAGTGGTGATCTGGCGTTCCTGGCTGGTGAATAGGTTATTTTTTTTTATTTTTATTTCACCTTTATTTAACCAGGTAGGCTAGTTGAGAACAAGTTCTCATTTGCAACTGCGACCTGGCCAAGATAAAGCATAGCAGTGTGAACAGACAACACAGAGTTACACATGGAGTAAACAATTAGCAAGTCAATAACACAGTAGAAAAAAATGGGCAGTCTATATACAATGTGTGCAAAAGGCATGAGGAGGTAGGCGAATAATACAATTTTGCAGATTAACACTGGAGTGATAAATGATCAGATGGGCATGTACAGGTAGAGATATTGGTGTGCAAAAGAGCAGAAAAGTAAATAAATAAAAACAGTATAAAAACAGTATGGGAATGAGGTAGGTGAAAAGGGTGAGCTATTTACCTATAGACTATGTACAGCTGCAGCGATCGGTTAGCTGCTCGGATAGCTGATGTTTGAAGTTGGAGAGGGAGATAAAAGTCTCCAACTTCAGCGATTTTTGCAATTCGTTCCAGTCACAGGCAGCAGAGTACTGGAACGAAAGGCGGCCAAATGAGGTGTTGGCTTTAGGGATGATCAGTGAGATACACCTGCTGGAGCGCGTGCTACGGATGGGTGTTGCCATTGTGACCAGTGAACTGAGATAAGGCGGAGCTTTACCTAGCATGGACTTGTAGATGACCTGGAGCCAGTGGGTCTGGCGACGAATATGTAGTGAGGGCCAGCCGACTAGAGCATACAAGTCGCAGTGGTGGGTGGTATAAGGTGCTTTAGTGACAAAACGGATGGCACTGTGATAGACTGCATCCAGTTTGCTGAGTAGAGTGTTGGAAGCCATTTTGTAGATGACATCGCCGAAGTCGAGGATCGGTAGGATAGTCAGTTTTACTAGGGTAAGCTTGGCAGCGTGAGTGAAGGAGGCTTTGTTGCGGAATAGAAAGCCGACTCTGGATTTGATTTTTGATTGGAGATGTTTGATGTGAGTCTGGAAGGAGAGTTTGCAGTCTAGCCAGACACCTAGGTACTTATAGATGTCCACATATTCAAGGTTGGAACCATCCAGGGTGGTGATGCTAGTCGGGCATGCGGGTGCAGGCAGCGATCGGTTGAAAAGCATGCATTTGGTTTTACTCGCGTTTAAGAGCAGTTGGAGGCCACGGAAGGAGTGCTGTATGGCATTGAAGCTCGTTTGGAGGTTGGATAGCACAGTGTCCAATGACGGGCCGAAAGTATATAGAATGGTGTCGTCTGCGTAGAGGTGGATCAGGGAATCGCCCGCAGCAAGAGCAACATCATTGATATATACAGAGAAAAGAGTCGGCCCGAGAATTGAACCCTGTGGCACCCCCATAGAGACTGCCAGAGGACCGGACAGCATGCCCTCTGATTTGACACACTGAACTCTGTCTGCAAAGTAATTGGTGAACCAGGCAAGGCAGTCATCCGAAAAACCGAGGCTGTTGAGTCTGCCGATAAGAATTTGGTGATTGACAGAGTCGAAAGCCTTGGCGAGGTCGATGAAGACGGCTGCACAGTACTGTCTTTTATCGATGGCGGTTATGATATCATTTAGTACCTTGAGTGTGGCTGAGGTGCACCCGTGACCGGCTCGGAAACCAGATTGCACAGCGGAGAAGGTACGGTGCGATTCGAGATGGTCAGTGACCTGTTTGTTGACTTGGCTTTCGAAGACCTTAGATAGGCAGGGCAGGATGGATATAGGTCTATAGCAGTTTGGGTCCAGGGTGTCTCCCCCTTTGAAGAGGGGGATGACTGCGGCAGCTTTCCAATCCTTGGGGATCTCAGACGATATGAAAGAGAGGTTGAACAGGCTGGTAATAGGGGTTGCGACAATGGCGGCAGATAGTTTCAGAAATAGCGGGTCCAGATTGTCAAGCCCAGCTGATTTGTACGGGTCCAGGTTTTGCAGCTCTTTCAGAACATCTGCTATCTGGATTTGGGTAAAGGAGAACCTGGAGAGGCTTGGGTGAGGAACTACGGGGGGCGGAGCTGTTGGCCGAGGTTGGAGTAGCCAGGCGGAAGGCATGGCCAGCCGTTGAGAAGTGCTTATTGAAGTTTTCGATAATCATGGATTTATCGGTGGAGACCGTGTTTCCTAGCCTCAGTGCAGTGGGCAGCTGGGAGGAGGTGCTCTTGTTCTCCATGGACTTCACAGTGTCCCAGAACTTTTTGGAGTTGGAGCTACAGGATGCAAACTTCTGCCTGAAGAAGCTGGCCTTAGCTTTCCTGACTGACTGCGTGTATTGGTTCCTGACTTCCCTGAACAGTTGCATATCACGGGGGCTATTCGATGCTATTGCAGTCCGCCACAGGATGTTTTTGTGCTGGTCGAGGGCAGTCAGGTCTGGAGTGAACCAAGGGCTGTATCTGTTCTTGGTTCTGCATTTATATCTCTGTAGGTGGCAGGAAAGTCAATCGCAGGAGAATCAAACCTGGTATAAATTGAGTATTTTATTAACTTCAAACTCCAAAATCAAAGTCCATAATAAAATAAATGTGGGTACAAGAACCCGTCGCACACCGATCAATAAAACATGAACATAACAATAAACCATCTCTGACAAGGACATGAGGGGAAACAGAGGGTTAAATACACATAATATAATGAATGGGATTGGAACCAGGTGTGTAAGAAGACCAGACAAAAGCAATGGAAAATGAAACATACATCAATGATGGCTAGAAGACCGGTGACGTCGATCACCACCCGAACAAGGAGAGGTATCGACCTCGGCAGAAGTCGTGACAATCATTTGACCACAACACTCTTTAGAAATAGGCATGTGGGAGTTTTGGGGCTGTTTTTGGAGTTATTGTGGAGATTAATGCTTGATGTGACTGTCATTGTGTTTGTGTATTTCTGGTCAATGAATCACCTGATCACCCTGGTGACAGAGACTAGGGGTGTGGAGTGGTGGTAGGCTGACTCAAACCATGCTCATCCTTCCAGGTAATGGAGTGTGCGTGTGAGAGAGAGAAAGACAGAGATTTTTTTTTTTTTTTACTTAACTAGGCAAGTCAGTTAAGAACAAATTCTTATTTTCAATGACAGCCTCGGAACAGTGGGTTAACTGCCTGGTCAGGGGCAGAACGACAGATTTGTACTTTGTCAGTTTGGGGATTTGAACTTGCAACCTTTCGGTTACTAGTCCAATGCTCTAACCACTAGGCTAAAGAGCGAAAGAGTGACAGACTGAGCGAGATAGAGGGATTGTATTACGGTTAGCTAGTCAGTGTGTTGTGCAGTGGCATCCTCTCAATTCATTCACACACGTGTAAATTCCACACACAACTGCACTGCCTCTTGGGAAGCAGAAGACACTGATTTGATTCATGCTTGACCTCACTATCTCCCTTCTATCTTTTCTCTATTTCCTCTCTCTCTCACTCTGCTCTCCCTCTTTTCTCTGTGTGGGAGATTGTCCCAGTTACGCTCAACCCCATATGCCGCTGTCTCTGTCTCAGTGGCGTAGCGCAGTTTCGTGCCCCCCACAAGGTCCATACATTTTGTAGTTTAAAGCAAATTCATATTTTTTTTGTTATGGTTTATGACATGTTCATATGCTGGGGGGCCCGACCTCCAGGGGGAACCCAAAACTTGGGGGGTCCACTCGCCTTGCCTGGGCAGCTGGGGTGAATGCTACACATATTTTGAGACTGGAGACAAAGAGCTCTATCTGTCTCTTTATATTCTCTCTCTCTCTCTCTTCCTCTAATCTCTCTCCTTCTGTTTCTGTCCACTCCTTTTCTCTCTCTCCCCCTGTCTCTCTCTCTGTCTCTACCCCCTCCTTATATATGTTTATCTCTCTTACCTCCCCCATGTCCTTCATCACCCCCCCTCTCACTGTGAGAGAATGGAGTTGTATGTATCTGAGGTATAGTGTGTGACATGTGTTAGCGTGTTAGCGTGGGTAGTAGGAAGTGCTGGCGCAGGTCTTCAGGGGAACTAGCTAACAGAGGAGGGAGGGGCTCCTGTCAAACACAATCACTCCACATGTCTGATTAGAGGACTTGACCATCTGAAAACAATGAAAACACATCCCTCTTTTCTCCCCTCTATCCCTCCATATTTTCCCCTCTCTCCTTTGAGACCGTTTCCATGTAGATCAACAGCCGTCAACTTAAAACCCTCTTCTATTTCCTTCTCCATCCCATCATATACTTTCTCCTCTTTCTTTGTTTTCCTCTGAGACTTGCTCCGCGCTCTCTCTCCCTGCCCTGGGCGGTTTCTGTTTTGAGCTACAATCACAGCGGTTGGTTTGTCAGTGGTTGGACCGCACTGGAGCGATAGGGAGGTCAGGAGACGGTTAGTGACCGCAGAGCCAGATACAGTTCAGCGTTCACCATGAACTCTACTCAAAGTACCATGCACAACAACCAGGCAGAGAGGGTGTGTGTGCGTGTGTGTGTGTGTAAGAGGGTTTTGTCTTTGATTTGGACTGGGTCTGGTTCTCATTATATGTCTGTGTGTGTGTGTGTCCGACTTACTGAGAAACACCAGCCGTGCCACGCAGACCTCTACAAGTATCTAAGGAATGCTCGTCAGGGGGAGTGAGGATCAGGAGTTTGGCTCGTTGGCGGACTATGATGACCCTGTGTGTGTGTGTGTGTGTGTGTGTGTGTGTGTGTGTGTGTGTGTGTGTGTGTGTGTGTGTGTGTGTGTGTGTGTGTGTGTGTGTGTGTGTGTGTGTGTGTGTGTGTGTGTGTGTGTGTGTGTGTGGGTGGGTGTGTGTGTTTCTTCGACTTCATTTTCATGTCCATAGTCCTCTGTCTATCTCTGTTCCTGTTTTTTCATTACCTCCTTTTTTGGATAGATCCTGTGTCTTAGAGGATCATGACTGTTTGTGTGGGTGCATGTGTACGTGTGTATGTGTGTCTGTTTGTGTGTTGAGTGTGTGTGCCTTTGCGAGCACTGGTGTGTGTTAATTGATATCAGTGTTTTGAAAGCCTCTCCTCCGTGTGGTACTATCAGATAAGCAGTGCAGCTATTGTATGTCTGTCTGTGTGTCTGTCTGTCTGTCTGTCTGTCTGTCTGTCTGTCTGTCTGTCTGTCTGTCTGTCTGTCTGTCTGTCCGTCCGTCTGTCCGTCTGTCCGTCCGTCCGTCCGTCCGTCCGTCCGTCCGTCCGTCCGTCCGTCCGTCCGTCCGTCCGTCCGTCCGCCCGCCCGCCCGCCCGCCCGCCCGCCCGCCCGCCCGCCCGCCCGCCCGCCCGCCCGCCCGTCCGTCCGTCCGTCCGTCCGTCCGTCCGTCCACTCTGAGTATCTGTCCTTATCCTTATTTAAACTCCTAATGTGACTTACTGACCCTCTGAAGGTTGTGTGTTTAAGAGCGAGAGAGAGAGCGAGAGAGAGAAAGAATATAAGGGAATTTCCTCTCACTGTTTTCCAAAAGTGCAGGAAAACAGTGAGCGGACATTGCTCTTTCCTCTACATTTTTGCTCTTTCCTCTATGTATTTGATTACATTTTTTGTCCAGCTCCTGTGAATATTTTAGATGTTTGTAAAAACCATCTCCTTTCCTCTCCACTGCTTCTCAGCTCCTACCATATATACTAAAATGCAGATATATGGGATTTGTTTCAGGAACCTAGGTGTATGTCGCACGTCACTACTTCACAGGAAAGACATTTGAACATAAACATTTATTTTCTATCAAAATGTTGCCAGAAATGACTTCTGGAACATGTGACCTTTCATGTGCTTTAATAACAAACGTGTATTCCATCCATAAATACATCAAAATAGTTACATTACGAGCACAGTTGGTTTAGCCACGGAAAAGGGAAGGAACCGTCCTGCTTGCCATGATTGGCTGAGATAAGGGATTTGTACCTTGTCAGCTCAGGGATTTGACCTTCCAACCTTTCGGTTACTAGTCCAACAGTTGCATTGCTAGTTATAGCCTAATGTTAGCTAGCTAACATTGAACCTAGTTGGTTAGCTCTTTAGCTACCTGCAGATTGTTTGTATTGGTAGCGGTATGAGTTGGCATTATGCCGGTTCATTGTTTAGCTAGCAGGCTACAAAATACTGAATTTCACCAGATGATTACATCACCCATCAAGTTAGCCAGGTGTGTCTGGGGGTGATTACGGCCATCTATTGTATTTCATCAACATGTGTACATGTCTAGACAATAGTGATCCATCCACTTAGTTAGATGTGGCTGGGGGGTGATTATAGCATTTCCTTCACATCAATTTAGTGTGTTGGGTAAGCGTCATCTAATAATGATAAAATATTTTTATCTGGACACTTTCTGTTTTTGATTTTGCTACTAAGCAAGTAAACATGTGTCAGGTAAGAATTATCAAATAATTATAAAATATATGCAAGTAACCATTTCACTGTACCGTTGACACCTTCTGCATCCTGTTTGTGTTTCTGTCTGTTTGTGTTTGTGCAGAGGGTGTTTCCTGTTGGGGTCTCTGTGGTACTCTTGTATAGTCATCCTTTCTGGTCTGTCAGCTCTGATACACTCAGCCAGCCTGTCAGTCTGAGTCAGGGCTTTAGAGTAGCCACTTGTCTTCAACTTCACAGACACACTCTTAGGCATGTCCAGCACCCGTAGCACTCCAGGTCCATTCTTGTCCATCTCTTTGACAGCGAGCGGCTGTAGGAGGTTCAACATATCCATGTTAGGCATCCAGGAGAAACTCAACACATCAGGGTCTGTGTAGATATAGTAGTTGGAGAGGTGGTCAGCAGAGAGGAGGTGGTCTATGATCTGTCCTGGGCCACACTTCTCCTCACAACTGTGACAAAGGTAGAAAGTATCCCTCCCCTCTGGACTGACACACAATGTCACCAGGCACAGACCGATGATGGGATATGGGGTGTTTTGGGGTTTTCTTGGCCAGATGCTCCAGAACCAAGAAAGGGGCAAAGTAGACTTGACCGTGGTACTGATCTGTCTGGAAGAGCTCTGCCACTTGCTGTTGATGTTGCTTCCTGCGGACATGCTGCTTGAAGCGGCGGATGGTGTCAAACTTCACACCACAGTCCTGACAAGCGAGCCGATAAGGCAACATTTATCTTGCTTGGTTTGCGTTTCGTTTCCTCGACCCAGTCCGTCAAAATCCATGTGACAAATACACTTAGATTTTATTTGATAGAGTGTGTGTTTACCAGAGACGGTAATGTGAAGAACAGCACGGCCTGCACCAAAATCAGATAAAGGATAAAGGCCAAGGACGAGATACGAGGTATTTTTACCTGGGGGTTTTCCTTATTGTAGGCTACTACTTTTACCGCATTTAGTCTGGAAATCTTTGGTTGTTCACTAAACTAATCTCTCTGTTTGTTTAGTACATAGCCTCACATATGAATCCTTAAAGAGGTGGGTGGGGCGAAGGCTTAAGAGAGTGTGGACGATGCTGAATGGGTGTAGACAAAGAAGAGCTCTCCAGTAGGTGTACCAAAACATTCAAGGGACATTTTCTCAAAAGTGGGTTACAAAGTTTATCAACTTTCAAAGCAGAAATACTTTCCCATTGTTCCTCAACTGCAGTATATAATATACAATTTTCCAGCTTTGAGTCTCTACTTTTTATCCAATTCATAAATCAACGTTTAAAATGTTGCTACACAAGACAGAATTGATGCAGTTGGTCACACAGATATGTAGTCGTACTATGACTGACAGATAAAACCCAGTATTATCAGGCATGTGTGTTCTCCTCCCTGGCTGGTCTCTCTCTCTCTCTCTCTCTCTCTCTCTCTCTCTCTCTCTCTCTCTCTCTCTCACTCTCTCTCACTGACTGACTGACTGACTGACAGACAGACCAGTCTGTTTGCATCCCAAATGGCTCCCTATATAGTGCTACCTTTGACCAGAGCTCTACGGGTCTTGGTCTAAAGTAGTGAACCGAATAGTTAATGGAGAGGAAATGTAATCAGTCGGGCTTGTCAGTGGCGTTTAGGCCTGTCACACACTGTTAGATCTCCATCCACATCATGAAGACATACACACACGGACAACAGGCACAACCATTTCTCGACCTCAGAGAGGGAAGCGGTAGGAGATAAGGAGAGTTCATTGCAGAGGCACAGAGAGTTTCTGTGTTGACAGTGTCTCTATAGGCTCTCACACACACAGAGTCAGTGACACACTCTGGGTTGTGTTCAAGGGTGGGGGGGAAAGCGAGTACAGCACATTCATCTGTAATGTCATTTTTCTCACCCACCCAGCTCCCCATTCTCTGTCCACCGTCAGCGACCGTTAGCAGTCGATGTCCGTCATGCTGTGTGTGTGTGTGTGTGTGTGTGTGTGTGTGTGTGTGTGTGTGTGTGTGTGTGTGTGTGTGTGTGTGTGTGTGTGTGTGTGTGTGTGTGTGTGTGTGTGTGTGTGTGTGTGTGTGTGTGGCAGCAACATTCCTAACTACCACATATGTTTTGCTCTTGCGGTTCAGAGGGGTGGACTGGTTTCTTCTGAGAGGATTTCTAGGGGACACGTTTCAGACAGCCTGTATCCATGTCATTGTTGTGGTATCAGCCTGACAAACAACCTTTCTCCATGTGTGTCTGCCTTTGCATCTCTGTGTGTGTAGGCTATATTATACCACCCGTCTGGCATAACCATTTGTTGTTATCGGGGTCAGGAGTATGTGAGTTTGTGTGTGTCCGGCCTGGAATCAGAGTCAGGTCTGTAACATGACAGCTGACCTATAATGATTAGCTCTGTTTGTATTTACAGTCTCCTGTCTGTCAAAACCACTTACCCCTATCAAACTCCTAACCCCTACCCCCTCCGCAACCGCCTACCCCCTTCCCCGACCTTCTCTGTTTAGAACTAGCCACTTGTCATATAGTACCTTTACCTCACCATAAAACAACCTCACACATTGTATGAAACATAGGCCTAACTATGAAGCATAAAACAACCTTACACAATCCATACACAAGGCCACCTTAGATCTAGTAATGTTTACTGCAGCAGCATTATCACGCAACCATTTATTATAATGAGACACAGAGAGACAGGCTACCATATACTGCCTGCTGCTGGAGATTCAACAATGTCTTTTCCTCTCCAACCCTCTCCACAGACAATGTCCCAGATTCATCAATGTCTTTTCCTCCACAGACAACGTCCCAGATTCATCAATGTGTTTTCCTCTCTAACCCTCTCCACAGACAACGTCCCAGATTCATCAATGTGTTTTCCTCTCTAACCCTCTCCACAGACAATGTCCCAGATTCATCAATGTCTTTTCCTCCACAGACAACGTCCCAGATTCATCAATGTCTTTTCCTCCACAGACAACGTCCCAGATTCATCAATGTCTTTTCCTCCACAGACAATGTCCCAGATTCATCAATGTCTTTTCCTCCACAGACAACATCCCAGATTCATCAATGTCTTTTCCTCCACAGACAACGTCCCAGATTCATCAATGTCTTTTCCTCCACAGACAATGTCCCAGATTCATCAATGTCTTTTCCTCCACAGACAACGTCCCAGATTCATCAATGTCTTTTCCTCCACAGACAACGTCCCAGATTCATCAATGTCTTTTCCTCCACAGACAACGTCCCAGATTCATCAATGTCTTTTCCTCCACAGACAACGTCCCAGATTCATCAATGTGTTTTCCTCTCCAACCCTCTCCACAGACAACGTCCCAGATTCATCAATGTCTTTTCCTCCACAGACAACGTCCCAGATTCATCAATGTCTTTTCCTCTCTAACCCTCTCCACAGACAACGTCCCAGATTCATCAATGTCTTTTCCTCTCTAACCCTCTCCACAGACAATGTCCCAGATTCATCAATGTCTTTTCCTCCACAGACAATGTCCCAGATTCATCAATGTCTTTTCCTCCACAGACAACGTCCCAGATTCATCAATGTCTTTTCCTCCACAGACAACGTCCCAGATTCATCAATGTCTTTTCCTCCACAGACAACGTCCCAGATTCATCAATGTCTTTTCCTCTCTAACCCTCTCCACAGACAACGGCCCAGATTCATCAATGTCTTTTCCTCCACAGACAACGGCCCAGATTCATCAATGTCTTTTCCTCTCCAACCCTCTCCACAGACAACGTCCCAGATTCATCAATGTCTTTTCCTCCACAGACAACGTCCCAGATTCATCAATGTCTTTTCCTCCACAGACAACGTCCCAGATTCATCAATGTGTTTTCCTCTCCAACCCTCTCCACAGACAACGTCCCAGATTCATCAATGTCTTTTCCTCTCCAACCCTCTCCACAGACAACGTCCCAGATTCATCAATGTCTTTTCCTCTCTAACCCTCTCCACAGACAACGTCCCAGATTCATCAATGTCTTTTCCTCTCTAACCCTCTCCACAGACAATGTCCCAGATTCATCAATGTCTTTTCCTCCACAGACAACGTCCCAGATTCATCAATGTCTTTTCCTCCACAGACAACGGCCCAGATTCATCAATGTCTTTTCCTCTCTAACCCTCTCCACAGACAACGTCCCAGATTCATCAATGTCTTTTCCTCCACAGACAACGTCCCAGATTCATCAATGTCTTTTCCTCCACAGACAACGTCCCAGATTCATCAATGTCTTTTCCTCTCTAACCCTCTCCACAGACAACGGCCCAGATTCATCAATGTCTTTTCCTCCACAGACAACGTCCCAGATTCATCAATGTCTTTTCCTCTCCAACCCTCTCCACAGACAACGTCCCAGATTCATCAATGTGTTTTCCTCTCTAACCCTCTCCACAGACAACGTCCCAGATTCATCAATGTCTTTTCCTCCACAGACAACGTCCCAGATTCATCAATGTGTTTTCCTCTCTAACCCTCTCCACAGACAACGTCCCAGATTCATCAATGTCTTTTCCTCTCTAACCCTCTCCACAGACAACGTCCCAGATTCATCAATGTCTTTTCCTCCACAGACAACGTCCCAGATTCATCAATGTCTTTTCCTCTCTAACCCTCTCCACAGACAACGTCCCAGATTCATCAATGTCTTTTCCTCCACAGACAACGTCCCAGATTCATCAATGTCTTTTCCTCCACAGACAACGTCCCAGATTCATCAATGTGTTTTCCTCTCTAACCCTCTCCACAGACAACGTCCCAGATTCATCAATGTCTTTTCCTCCACAGACAACGTCCCAGATTCATCAATGTGTTTTCCTCTCTAACCCTCTCCACAGACAACGTCCCAGATTCATCAATGTCTTTTCCTCCACAGACAACGTCCCAGATTCATCAATGTCTTTTCCTCCACAGACAACGTCCCAGATTCATCAATGTCTTTTCCTCTCTAACCCTCTCCACAGACAACGGCCCAGATTCATCAATGTCTTTTCCTCCACAGACAACGGCCCAGATTCATCAATGTCTTTTCCTCTCCAACCCTCTCCACAGACAACGTCCCAGATTCATCAATGTGTTTTCCTCTCTAACCCTCTCCACAGACAACGTCCCAGATTCATCAATGTCTTTTCCTCCACAGACAACGTCCCAGATTCATCAATGTCTTTTCCTCTCTAACCCTCTCCACAGACAACGTCCCAGATTCATCAATGTCTTTTCCTCCACAGACAACGTCCCAGATTCATCAATGTCTTTTCCTCCACAGACAACGTCCCAGATTCATCAATGTGTTTTCCTCTCTAACCCTCTCCACAGACAACGGCCCAGATTCATCAATGTCTTTTCCTCTCTAACCCTCTCCACAGACAACGTCCCAGATTCATCAATGTCTTTTCCTCCACAGACAACGTCCCAGATTCATCAATGTCTTTTCCTCCACAGACAACGTCCCAGATTCATCAATGTGTTTTCCTCTCCAACCCTCTCCACAGACAACGTCCCAGATTCATCAATGTCTTTTCCTCCACAGACAACGTCCCAGATTCATCAATATGTTTTCCTCTCTAACCCTCTCCACAGACAACGTCCCAGATTCATCAATGTCTTTTCCTCTCTAACCCTCTCCACAGACAACGTCCCAGATTCATCAATGTCTTTTCCTCCACAGACAACGTCCCAGATTCATCAATGTCTTTTCCTCCACAGACAACGTCCCAGATTCATCAATGTCTTTTCCTCCACAGACAACGTCCCAGATTCATCAATGTGTTTTCCTCTCCAACCCTCTCCACAGACAACGTCCCAGATTCATCAATGTCTTTTCCTCCACAGACAACGTCCCAGATTCATCAATGTCTTTTCCTCTCTAACCCTCTCCACAGACAACGTCCCAGATTCATCAATGTGTTTTCCTCTCCAACCCTCTCCACAGACAACGTCCCAGATTCATCAATGTGTTTTCCTCTCTAACCCTCTCCACAGACAACGTCCCAGATTCATCAATGTCTTTTCCTCCACAGACAACGTCCCAGATTCATCAATGTCTTTTCCTCTCTAACCCTCTCCACAGACAACGTCCCAGATTCATCAATGTCTTTTCCTCTCTAACCCTCTCCACAGACAACGTCCCAGATTCATCAATGTCTTTTCCTCTCCAACCCTCTCCACAGACAACGTCCCAGATTCATCAATGTGTTTTCCTCTCTAACCCTCTCCACAGACAACGTCCCAGATTCATCAATGTCTTTTCCTCCACAGACAACGTCCCAGATTCATCAATGTCTTTTCCTCTCTAACCCTCTCCACAGACAACGTCCCAGATTCATCAATGTGTTTTCCTCTCTAACCCTCTCCACAGACAACGTCCCAGATTCATCAATGTCTTTTCCTCCACAGACAACGTCCCAGATTCATCAATGTCTTTTCCTCCACAGACAACGTCCCAGATTCATCAATGTCTTTTCCTCTCTAACCCTCTCCACAGACAATGTCCCAGATTCATCAATGTCTTTTCCTCCACAGACAACGTCCCAGATTCATCAATGTCTTTTCCTCCACAGACAACGTCCCAGATTCATCAATGTGTTTTCCTCTCTAACCCTCTCCACAGACAACGTCCCAGATTCATCAATGTCTTTTCCTCTCTAACCCTCTCCACAGACAACGTCCCAGATTCATCAATGTCTTTTCCTCCACAGACAACGTCCCAGATTCATCAATGTCTTTTCCTCCACAGACAACGTCCCAGATTCATCAATGTCTTTTCCTCCACAGACAACGTCCCAGATTCATCAATGTGTTTTCCTCTCCAACCCTCTCCACAGACAACGTCCCAGATTCATCAATGTGTTTTCCTCTCTAACCCTCTCCACAGACAACGTCCCAGATTCATCAATGTCTTTTCCTCCACAGACAACGTCCCAGATTCATCAATGTGTTTTCCTCTCTAACCCTCTCCACAGACAACGGCCCAGATTCATCAATGTGTTTTCCTCCACAGACAACGTCCCAGATTCATCAATGTCTTTTCCTCTCCAACCCTCTCCACAGACAACGTCCCAGATTCATCAATGTGTTTTCCTCTCTAACCCTCTCCACAGACAACGTCCCAGATTCATCAATGTCTTTTCCTCCACAGACAACGTCCCAGATTCATCAATGTGTTTTCCTCTCCAACCCTCTCCACAGACAACGTCCCAGATTCATCAATGTGTTTTCCTCTCTAACCCTCTCCACAGACAACGTCCCAGATTCATCAATGTCTTTTCCTCCACAGACAACGTCCCAGATTCATCAATGTCTTTTCCTCTCTAACCCTCTCCACAGACAACGTCCCAGATTCATCAGTCTTTTCCTCTCTAACCCTCTCCACAGACAACGTCCCAGATTCATCAATGTGTTTTCCTCTCTAACCCTCTCCACAGACAACGTCCCAGATTCATCAATGTCTTTTCCTCCACAGACAACGTCCCAGATTCATCAATGTGTTTTCCTCTCTAACCCTCTCCACAGACAACGTCCCAGATTCATCAATGTCTTTTCCTCCACAGACAACGTCCCAGATTCATCAATGTCTTTTCCTCCACAGACAACGTCCCAGATTCATCAATGTGTTTTCCTCTCTAACCCTCTCCACAGACAACGTCCCAGATTCATCAATGTGTTTTCCTCTCCAACCCTCTCCACAGACAACGTCCCAGATTCATCAATGTGTTTTCCTCTCTAACCCTCTCCACAGACAACGTCCCAGATTTATTTTAACCTTTATTTACCAGGACATGTTTATCAATGACAGCATCCCCTGTGTCTAGCCGGTCTCTCAGGTTCTCATGTCACGTGTTACTCTTTTGCAACATTGTGCAACACCATTCATATGTTTTGTATGTGATATGCTATATGTACTGTACGTAGTTGTACATGCACACTCCGCCTCCTCCCTTGAGTGTCAAAATATAGTTAAGTAGAGTAGTGATCTATGTCGAAAAACATCCTTCATTTGTTCAGCTATAGCTCCATCAGTTACAAAGTCATGCCCGATGAGCTACAGAGATCCTATAATTCATAGTGTTTCTATATATACAGTAATTGTGTGCGGTGATCCACCTCTTTATTGTCTGGCTAATCTTCCATAAACCCACTAATCTATGCTGTGTTTGCTGTATGTCTGTATCCCGAAGTGCACATTTGTCCAGAGCCCATCTGTCTGCCCCCTCACACACACACACACACACACACACACACACACACACACACACACACACACACACACACACACACACACACACACACACACACACACACACACACACACACACACATGGATGGATGTTATTATGTTACAGTATATGTGTAAATGGCTTCAAACAGTGAAAATGGCCCTACCATTACTGGTGGATAGAGGGACTGAAGGAGGCTGACTTTTGAGTGGATGTCTTCTACTCTGACTGTAATGAATCTGCTGTGTGTGACTGGGTGGATATCATTCATCAGGACTTCTCTTCAGTCTTAATGTTGCATGGTGGATAAATGCAGGTGGATGGGATCGACAGTGTAGCCTAGCACATCACACTGCTTACTTACTGTATTCACAAAGCAACACAACTCAACACAGCTATCTACAGTAAATCAAATCAAATCAAATTTATTTATATAGCCCTTCGTACATCAGCTGATATCTCAAAGTGCTGTACAGAAACCCAGCCTAAAACCCCAAACAGCAAACAATGCAGGTGTAAAAGCACGGTGGCTAGGAAAAACTCCCTAGAAAGGCCAAAACCTAGGAAGAAACCTAGAGAGGAACCGGGCTATGTGGGGTGGCCAGTCCTCTTCTGGCTGTGCCGGGTAGAGATTATAACAGAACATGACCAAGATGTTCAAATGTTCATAAATGACCAGCATGGTCGAATAATAATAAGGCAGAACAGTTGAAACTGGAGCAGCAGCAGTCAGGTGGAATGGGGACAGCAAGGAGCCATCATGTCAGGTAGTCCTGGGGCACTGTCCTAGGGCTCAGGTCCTCCGAGAGAGAGAGAGAAAGAAAGAGAGAATTAGAGAGAGCATATGTGGGGTGGCCAGTCCTCTTTTGGCTGTGCCGGGTGGAGATTATAACAGAACGTGGCCAAGATGTTCAAATGTTCATAAATGACCAGCATGGTTGAATAATAGTAAGGCAGAACAGTTGAAACTGGAGCAGGAGCATGGCCAGGTGGACTGGGGACAGCAAGGAGCCTTCATGTCAGGTAGTCCTGGGGCACGGTCCTAGGGCTCAGGTCAGTTGAAACTGGAGCAGGAGCATGGCCAGGTGGACTGGGGACAGCAAGGAGTCCTCATGTCAGGTAGTCCTGGGACATGGTCCTAGGGCTCAGGTCCTCCGAGAGAAGAAAGAAAGAGAGAAGGAGAGAATTAGAGAACGCACACTTAGATTCACACAGGACACCGAATAGGACAGGAGAAGTACTCCAGATATAACAAACTGACCCTAGCCCCCGACACAAACTACTGCAGCATAAATACTGGAGGCTGAGACAGGAGGGGTCAGGAGACACTGTGGCCCCATCCGAGGACACCCCGGACAGGGCCAAACAGGAAGGATATAACCCCACCCACTTTGCCAAAGCACATCCCCCACACCACTAGAGGGATATCTTCAACCACCAACTTACCATCCTGAGACAAGGCCGAGTATAGCCCACAAAGATCTCCGCCACGGTACAACCCAAGGGGGGCAACCCAGACAGGCCGACCACAACAGTGAATCAACCCACCCAGGTGACGCACCCCCAGGGACGGCACGAGAGAGCCCCAGCAAGCCAGTGACTCAGCCCCGTAACAGGGTTAGAGGCAGAGAATCCCAGTGGAAAGAGGGGAACCGGCCAGGCAGAGACAGCAAGGGCGGTTCGTTGCTCCAGAGCCTTTCCGTTCACCTTCCCACTCCTGGGCCAGACTACACTCAATCATATGACCCACTGAAGAGATGAGTCTTCAGTAAAGACTTAAAGGTTGAGACCGAGTTTGCGTCTCTGACATGGGTAGGCAGACCGTTCCATAAAAATGGAGCTCTATAGGAGAAAGCCCTGCCTCCAGCTGTTTGCTTAGAAATTCTAGGGACAATTAGGAGGCCTGCGTCTTGTGACCGTAGCGTACGTGTAGGTATGTACGGCAGGACCAAATCAGAGAGGTAGGTAGGAGCAAGCCCATGTAATGCTTTGTAGGTTAGCAGTAAAACCTTGAAATCAGCCCTTGCTTTGACAGGAAGCCAGTGTAGAGAGGCTAGCACTGGAGTAATATGATCAAATTTTTGGTTCTAGTCAGGATTCTAGCAGCCGTATTTAGCACTAACTGAAGTTTATTTAGTGCTTTATCCGGGTAGCCGGAAAATAGAGCATTGCAGTAGTCTAACCTAGAAGTGACAAAAGCATGGATTAATTTTTCTGCATCATTTTTGGACAGAAAGTTTCTGATTTTTGCAATGTTACGTAGATGGAAAAAAGCTGTCCTCGAAATGGTCTTGATATGTTCTTCAAAAGAGAGATCAGGGTCCAGAGTAACGCCGAGGTCCTTCACAGTTTTATTTGAGACGACTGTACAACCATTAAGATTAATTGTCAGATTCAACAGAAGATCTCTTTGTTTCTTGGGACCTAGAACAAGCATCTCTGTTTTGTCCGAGTTTAATAGTAGAAAGTTTGCAGCCATCCACTTCCTTATGTCTGAAACACATGCTTCTAGCGAGGGCAATTTTGGGGCTTCACCATGTTTCATTGAAATGTACAGCTGTGTGTCATCCGCATAGCAGTGAAAGTTTACATTATGTTTTCGAATAACATCCCCAAGAGTAGCTCATAACATTGTGTGTGGAGTCTCTGTGTGTGTGTGTCCGTGCGCGCATGTGTGTCGTTACAGTGTTTGTGCATGTGATGGGTCACTGTTCCCTTAGGAACAGTGTTTATGGGCACCATATTGGCTTTTCAGGGCGTGGCCGATTGATTTGATATGATTTCCATGCTGGTGTCAGAGGAGCTGGTAGTGAACAATGGAGCCACGGCCCCTCCCCCTTAATACCCAGCCCCGCCACCCGGGCGAGAGAAAGGCATCACCTTCTGGGGGTTGTCGGGGTGACCAAAGCAGCGCTAAGCAACCAGCTCCTCTCTGCAGGAGTGGGTGCCTGTGTCCCAAATGACACCCTGTTCTCTATATATCTTTATCCCAAATGACACCCAACTCCTTATTTAGTGCACTACTTTTGACCAGAGCCCAAAATAGTGCACTACCTAGGGAATAAAGTGCCATTTGGTATGCAGGCTGTGTTCTTAGCAGAGACTGGGGACAGAGCTGATGGTCATGTTTAATTACTAAGGGTCATGTTTAATAACGATATAATGAAGGGGGTTGAAAATGGCTTTGCAACTGTAACTGGTTGCTGTCGTTTCTGAGGGGTAGTTATTGGAGCATGTATGGTATAGTATGTGGGAGTTGAAATGGACATGTTTTGTTAATGTGGAGTTTATGAGGCAGGGAATAGTATCTGGTGCCCGGTTAGTGATTGTGACAGGAGAGGAGAGGGAGGCTTGGATGGAGGGAGGGATGTATAGAGGCTTGGATGGAGGGAAGGAGGGAAGTTCTATCATCCACTGACCCCCAACTGTCACTGTAACCACACACACACACACACACACACACACACACACACACACACACACACACACACACACACACACACACACACACACACACACACACACACACACACACACGTTTAACAGCTGTTATACCCATCAATCATCTACAGCCGTGGCCAAAAATATTGTCACCCTTGCACCAAGTAACTCAAAATGTTCCCTATTAATAAGTTGAAATTTAACAATGTATTTGGTCTCCACAATTATTTAATTCATTGTTAATATTACAGAACCTTTGTTTTTGATTAAGATTAATGTATCCATTTAAATCAGAAAATAAACAGAAATGGCAAAAGACAAAATTATTGACACCATAGACTTAACCCATTTAATCCCCAATTCTTCCCACACATGAAAATATTCAAATCATATGTCATTAGTAACCCTTTGAAATAATCAATCATCATTTGTTGACATTTTCATGGGAAAGTAGGTGAAAAAGTGTGTTTATGGTCGGTCACTGACAATTGTGACAATTGTGACCGGTGGGATAATGTTTATTTGTATTTTTTTATTTCACCTTTATTTAACCAGGTAGGCAAGTTGAGAACAAGTTCTCATTTACAATTGCGACCTGGCCAAGATAAAGCAAAGCAGTTCGACAGATACAACGACACAGAGTTAGTTACACATGGAGTAAAACAAACATACAGTCAATAATACAGTATAAACAAGTCTATATACGATGTGAGCAAATGAGGTGAGAAGGGAGGTAAAGGCAAAAAAGGCCATGGTGGCAAAATAAATACAATATAGCAAGTAAAACACTGGACTGGTAGTTTTGCAATGGAAGAATGTGCAAGGTAGAAATAAAAATAATGGGGTGCAAAGGAGCAAAATAAATAAATTCATTAAATACAGTTGGGAAAGAGGTAGTTGTTTGGGCTAAATTATAGGTGGGCTATGTACAGGTGCAGTAATCTGTGAGCTGCTCTGACAGCTGGTGCTTAAAGCTAGTGAGGGAGATAAGTGTTTCCAGTTTCAGAGATTTTTGTAGGTCGTTCCAGTCATTGGCAGCAGAGAACTGGAAGGAGAGGCGGCCAAAGAAAGAATTGGTTTTGGGGGTGACTAGAGAGATATACCTGCTGGAGCGTGTGCTACAGGTGGGAGATGCTATGGTGACCAGCGAGCTGAGATAAGGGGGGACTTATCTAGCAGGGTCTTGTAGATGACATGGAGCCAGTGGGTTTTGGCGACGAGTATGAAGCGACGGCCAGCCAACGAAGCGTACAGGTCGCAATGGTGGGTAGTATATGGGGCTTTGGTGACAAAACGGATTGCACTGTGATAGACTGCATCCAATTTGTTGAGTAGGGTATTGGAGGCTATTTTGTAAATGACATCGCCAAAGTCGAGGATTGGTAGGATGGTCAGTTTTACAATGGTATGTTTGGCAGCATGAGTGAAGGATGCTTTGTTGCGAAATAGGAAGCCAATTCTAGATTTAACTTTGGATTGGAGATGTTTGATATGGGTCTGGAAGGAGAGTTTACAGTCTAACCAGACACCTAAGTTTTTGTAGTTGTCCACGTATTCTAAGTCAGAGCCGTCCAGAGTAGTGATGTTGGACAGGCGGGTAGGTGCAGGTAGCGATCGGTTGAAGAGCATGCATTTAGTTGTACTTGTATTTAAGAGCAATTGGAGGCCACGGAAGGAGAGTTGTATGGCATTGAAGCTTGCCTGGAGGGTTGTTAACACAGTGTCCAAAGAAGGGCCAGAAGAATACAGAATGGTGTCATCTGCGTAGAGGTGGATCAGAGAGTCAGTCCAAGAATTGAACCCTGTGGCACCCCCATAGAGACTGCCAGAGATCCGGACAGCAGACCCTCCGATTTGACACACTGAACTCTATCAGAGAAGTAGTTGGTGAACCAGGCGAGGCAATCATTTGAGAAACCAAGGCTGTCGAGTCTGCCAATGAGGATGTGGTGATTTACAGAGTCGAAAGCCTTGGCCAGATCAATGAATACGGCTGCACAGTAATGTTTCTTATCGATGGCAGTTAAGATATCGTTTAGGACCTTGAGCGTGGCTGAGGTGCACCCATGACCAGCTCTGAAACCAGATTGCATAGCAGAGAAGGTATGGTGAGATTCGAAATGGTCGGTAATCTGTTTGTTGACTTGGCTTTCGAAGACCTTAGAAAGGCATGGTAGGATAGATATAGGTCTGTAGCAGTTTGGGTCAAGAGTGTCCCCCCCTTTGAAGAGGGGGATGACCGCAGCTGCTTTCCAATCTTTGGGGATCTCAGACGACACGAAAGAGAGGTTGAACAGGCTAGTAATAGGGGTGGCAACAATTTCGGCAGATAATTTTAGAAAGAAAGGGTCCAGATTGTCTAGCCCGGCTGATTTGTAGGGGTCCAGATTTTGCAGCTCTTTCAGAACATCAGCTGAACGGATTTGGGAAAAGGAGAAATGGGGAAGGTTTGGGCGAGTTGCTGTTGGGGGTGCAGTGCTGTTGACCGGGGTAGGAGTAGCCAGGTGGAAAGCATGGCCAGCCGTAGAAAAATGCTTATTGAAATTCTCAATTATGGTGGATTTATCAGTGGTGACAGTGTTTCCTATCTTCAGCGCAGTGGGCAGCTGGGAGGAGGTGTTCTTATTCTCCATGGACTTTGTGTCCCAGAACTTTTTTGAGTTAGTGTTGCATGAAGCAAATTTCTGCTTGAAAAAGCTAGCCTTGGCTTTTCAAACTGCCTGTGTATAATGGTTTCTAGCTTCCCTGAACAGCTGCATATCACGGGGGCTGTTCGATGCTAATGCAGAACGCCATAGGATGTTTTTGTGTTGGTTAAGGGCAGTCAGGTCTGGGGAGAACCAAGGGCTATATCTGTTCCTGGTTCAACATTTGTTGAATGGGGCATGTTTATTTAAGATGGTTAGGAAGGCATTTAAAAAAAATATCCAGGCATCCTCTACTGACGGGATGAGATCAATGTTCTTCCAGGATACCCCGGCCAGGTCGATTAGAAAGGCCTGCTCGCTGAAGTGTTTCAGGGAGCGTTTTACAGTGATGAGTGGAGGTCGTTTGACCGCTGACCCATTACGGATACAGGCAATGAGGCAGTGATCGCTGAGATCTTGGTTGAAGACAGCAGAGGTGTATTTAGAGGGCAAGTTGGTTAGGATGATATCTATGAGGGTGCCCGTGTTTAAGGCTTTGGGGAGGTACCTGGTAGGTTCATTGATCATTTGTGTGAGATTGAGGGCATCAAGTTTAGATTGTAGGATGGCTGGGGTGTTAAGCATGTTCCAGTTTAGGTTGCCTAGCAGCACGAGCTCTGAAGATAGATGGGGGGCAATCAGTTCACATATGGTGTCCAGAGCACAGCTGGGGGCAGAGGGTGGTCTATAGCAGGCGGCAACGGTGAGAGACTTGTTCAAATACCTCTATCCTAAATGTTACTTTTATGTTCAGTGGGAATGAATTACACGACTGCTATACAGTTGTTAGTGAATGTTGCACTGAAATGTCACAATGACAATGTTACGATGAATATTGCACTAAAGTACAAGTTCAAATGTTACAAAATGATTGTTTCAATACATGTTGCACTAAAGGAACAATGTTGAAATACCTTGATGTTTTTTTGTCTTTGCTCTCGGTGTTCATATCGGTGTTGTGTAAGGAGTTTAGAAATGTGAAATAGTCACACTAGACGGGTCATTCTAGTGGCAATGCTGGGGACTGCCAGTGACAGAGTTGTAAATGTGTTTATAACTGGGCTGGGATATATAAGAAGTTTGATGACGGCATAGGAGAAATACGTTAATTCAGTATATATCACATCACCAAGATGGCATAGCAGTTCAGACGTCTTTTGTCCTCGTCTTGTCGTGCCCCGTATATATATATATATTCCACTTTTTTCACTTACATTTTATTTTTTAATCTTCAAAACACTCTCCTGCAACCCGCCTCACCAATTTATATTTATAAAAAAGTATTATTTACCTCAAATCTGTAATCCTCCAAGAAGCTAGCCAGAAACTTCAAGAAGCTAGCCAGAAACTAGCCAGAAGCTAGCCAGGAGCTAGCCAGAAGCTAGCCCAGAAGCTAATCCAGAAGCTAATCCAGAAGCTAATCAGAAGCTAGTTCAGAAGCTAGTTAGCTTCTTTACTGGCAAATCGTTAGTATTCAGCTAACCACGGTTTGTGGTCATCAGCTATCCTTTAGCTCGAAAATCTATCCCCAGTTTTGTACAGCGCAGCGCGGCTCGGAACGGAACATACCGGACCAATTTTTCTCTCCATGTCCCTGGATTTCAACTGCTCTCTGGACATTCATATCTGGATCTCACAGCTAGCTAGCTGCTATCCGTGTGACTATCGGCTTTCGTCGATTCCGGAGCAAACATCAATTATTCTGGAGCTAGCCAGCTCCGTCAATCACTCCTGAGTTCCATCAATCACTCCTGGGCTGCAGTCACCTATCCGGACCCGTTTTACTGCCTACGTGGAGCCCCACCGGGCCTTCACAACTGGACTGCCGACGTTATCTACCCGAAGGAGTTATCCGGCTGGCTCCTCCGTCGCAACGTTACCTGAACGCCCATCTATACAATCCATACAACACTCCTTCCGTGGCCTCCAACTGCTCTTAAACGCTAGTAAAACCAAATGCATGCTTTTCAACCAATCGCTGCCTGCACCCGCATGCCCGACTAGCACCACCACCCTGGATGGTTCCGACCTTGAATATGTGGACATCTATAAGTACCTAGGTGTCTGGCTAGACTGTAAACTCTCCTTCCAGACTCATATCAAACATCTCCAATCGAAAATCAAATCAAGAGTCGGCTTTCTATTCCGCAACAAAGCCTCCTTCACTCACGACGCCAAACTTACCCTAGTAAAACTGACTATCCTACCGATCCTCGACTTCGGCGATGTCATCTACAAAATTGCTTCCAACCCTCTACTCAGCAAACTGGATGCAGTTTATCACAGTGCCATCCGTTTTGTCACTAAAGCACCTTATACCACCCACCACTGCGACTTGTTTGCTCTAGTTGGCTGGCCCTCGCTACATATTCATAGCCAGACCCACTGGCTCCAGGTCATCTACAAGTCCATGCTAGGTAAAGCTCCGCCTTATCTCAGTTCACTGGTCACGATGGCAACACCCATCCGTAGCACGCACTCCAGCAGGTGTATCTCACTGATCATCCCTAATGCCAACACCTCATTTGGCCGCCTTTCGTTCCAGTTCTCTGCTGCCTGTGACTGGAACGAATTGCAAAAATCGCTGAAGTTGGAGACTAATCTCCCTCACCAACTTCAAACATCTGCTATCTGAGCAGCTAACCGACCGCTGCAGCTGTACATAGTCCATCGGTAAATAGCCCACCCATTTTTACCTACCTCATCCCCATACTGTTTTTATTTATTTACTTTTCTGCTCTTTTGCACACCAATATCTCTACCTGTACATGACCATCTGATCATCTATCACTCCAGTGTTAATCTGCAAAATTGTAATTATTCGCCAACCTCCTCATGCCTTTTGCACACAATGTATATAGACTCCCCTTTTTTCTTTTTTTTCCTACTGTGTTATTGACTTGTTAATTGTTTACTCCATGTGTAACTCTGTGTTGTCTGTTCACACTGCTATGCTTTATCTTTGCCAGGTCGCAGTTGCAAATGAGAACTTGTTCTCAACTAGCCTACCTGGTTAAATAAAGGTGTTCTCAACTAGCCTACCTGGTTAAATAAAGGTGTTCTCAACTAGCCTACCTGGTTAAATAAAGGTGTTCTCAACTAGCCTACCTGGTTAAATAAAGGTGTTCTCAACTAGCCTACCTGGTTAAATAAAGGTGTTCTCAACTAGCCTACCTGGTTAAATAAAGGTGTTCTCAACTAGCCTACCTGGTTAAATAAAGGTGTTCTCAACTAGCCTACCTGGTTAAATAAAGGTGTTCTCAACTTGCCTACCTGGTTAAATAAAGGTGTTCTCAACTAGCCTACCTGGTTAAATAAAGGTGTTCTCAACTAGCCTACCTGGTTAAATAAAGGTGTTCTCAACTAGCCTACCTGGTTAAATAAAGGTGTTCTCAACTAGCCTACCTGGTTAAATAAAGGTGTTCTCAACTTGCCTACCTGGTTAAATAAAGGTGTTCTCAACTGGCCTACCTGGTTAAATAAAGATGAAATAAATAAATAAATAAAATCGGTCCACAGGACATTCTCCCATAATGATTTTGGCATGTTGAGGTGTGTTTTGGCAAATAGCAGTCGGGCTTTCTTATGTCTCTCTCTCTGCAGTGGGATCCTCCTGGGTCTCCTACCATATAACCCCCTTTCCGTCGTTGGCTACGGACGGTGTGAGTTGAAGCTGTCGTACCTTGTGTCTGAAGGTCAGCTTGAATCTGTGTGGCAGTTGATCCAGGTGTTTTCTCCACCAATCCAAACAATCCTTCGCTGCAATATTCCATCAATGTTTCACTTGAGGCCACATCCAGTGAGGTTTGTAACAGTGGCACGGGCCTTAAACATCTTGATAACATTACGTACGGTGGAAACAGGAACATCAAGGACTCTGGAGATGGACTTGTAGCCTTGAGATTGTCCATGCTTGGCTACAATCTTGTGTCTGACCTCCTCAGATTATTCTATTTGTTTCTTTCTTTTCTCCATACTCATTGTGGTACACACCCTGGTTGAATTGGTGATTTTCATATTTTGCAGGCACCTGCAACTCACCACAGGTGATTTCAATTCGAAACTAAAGGAGAATCACCTGCTTGAAATCAAATTATTTCTAACTACTTCTAGAAGGTGCCAATAATATTGTCCAGGCCATTTCTTTGTGACCAGTCCAAATATATTTTGGGCCCAGTTGACCAACCCCCCCTTCAGGCATTGATTCTTGTGGCGTCTCTTTGTTGTCTTCTTCAGATAGCTTTACGGTTCAAAGTGGATGGCCCATGATAATGTCCCAATTTCAATGTCTCACCTGGGCAGCCAACACCTTTGCCACCCATTATGTTTGTCCATTCCTCAACCAGTATACCAGCAACATAAGAGAACATATCTCTTCCCATGCTCACTCCACGTGGACTCCTGTCACACTCCTGAGAGAAAAGACATGAGAGCTAAAGCAGTTGATAGCTTAGATTGGATGCTGTACACCGGTTGCTCGGACTCGGGTCTCTTGGTAGAAGTGGTGAGGGCCGTATTTGAATGCCTTTGTCTCTCTTCTTCAGCCAGTTAGAGGGGGTTTTGTGGTTCACATCATTACCGTGGTCAAATTATCCCTTCCATGCATTAAGACACCGACTGACGTCACCTTTCATGAAAACCTCAAGAGAGGACAGATCAGAACAACAGTTTAGTTCAGTTCATTTCTGATTCAGGAAATCCAGACAAGCAGTGACGATATGACAAATTATTACGTTTACCAATTATTCTTAATACAAACCTCTATATCAAAGAAAATAACAACACATTCTATTGAATTTTTAAAAATCGCTTATACTCCCCATCACACTGTCAACTTGATCGCACAGCCACAGGGTCAGGAAGTTAGGCCTCTAACCCATCAGAAGAAATCCCAACATTCCAGCAGACCTAATCGAGATTTGTATCAAAACACAACACAACAGAACAAACAACACAATACACTCCTTATCATATCACTCAATACACTCCGACATATCACTCAACATGTGTAAACTTCAATCCAAAACCTCAGAGGAATGGTAACTCCCACATTTTGACACGTGACTCAATTTCAAATAACAAAATCAAATTAGAATCACTACCCTTATGACTCCATGAATAAAAATAATTGTACCCATACAGTCATAGTAAAATAGACTTAAGACATACTACTCTTATTCAAAGGCAACGCCCTCTCCTTCTTCCCATTGGTTCAAATCACAATTAGGGCTATGAACTATAAACTTCATCATAATTATCAATATTACAAATGACCTTCAAAACGGTATTACAAATGACCATACATTACATTCATTATCCAAATGGCTTTCCAGTGAGGGTGATCAAACCACACTGGTAAGTCAGGACAGATGTCAGATGTCATACAAACCCTTCAAAGAAGGGTTTCTAACTATATTAGATTAATTAATTAAAATTAGTCAAACATTTCATGCATTTTGTATCCCATGTTTACATTAAGTTTCCAGTACATTTCTTATCAAAATAATTCACGTGTTTATTTATTTTTTAAATCCATGTGTGTGTGTGCCCCTTTAAGATACCTCAGCACTGAGACAAATGGGAAACCCACTAAACCAAATGAAATAGAACACTCACAATAAATCATACATAGTATTTTAAAAACATCAACAAATATTCATAACAAGTGTGTTATGTGTGAGTATTTACAAACCATATGGTAAAAACATAAACAATGGCCAGGCCTTATTTAATTTGGTAGTTTATGGCCTAATCTCACTCACTGCTCTCCCAAGACCATTGCCTCTGGAAAAATTCCAAAGAAAGAATTTCTTTAGCATTCACTATGCTAATATCATAATCAGCAACCTAAAGGTTTTATCTACAAACAAAACATGATAATAAAAAGTCCACTGTACTCCCTCAAATAGATTTTTTTATCTACCCCAACATTTATGTGTGCTTAATTTAGCATGCACTACTCTCAGACACTGTAACATGTATCTCGCCACAAGTCTAACAATTCACTCCCATATTATATTATATGACTGGTCTCTCTTTTCCATAACCATGCAAAATTATCTTGGTGTCGTTACTAACTGTAATAGAATCAGGCATCCAAATAAGTTGTTTGAGACGTGGTCCCCTACGTCTCCCTTAACATACATACTGTCGTGGACTTCCAACAGTCCTCAAAGAAAGAATCCTACTCAAGACACATCAGATCTTCCCTTAAGTGGAATCGACACCTTCTAGGATAAACAAACAAACCCATAACCCCTTTCCAGTAATCTAATCATTTCAACCTGTTGCTTTAATTTAGTAAAAACATATACCTGTTGTTAAATAACAAATCTAGACCCTTCAAAAAGTTGGTTGTTGTCTCATCAGTGTAATAGTCTAAACTAACTGCAATCCACTTTAATGACCTGACTCTGTTCCACGTAATGGAAACAGATTCAACAGAACCATATAGGCCACAAAAATGTATTACCTCGAAATTGCCTCGCTATTAATGTTGAATAAATGATCCTTCCAATTAAAACTATGTACACTGTTAAAATGTTCAGTTTAACATCTTAAAACAAACACTGGCAGCAGTATCTGTCAAGGCAAAACATACCAATAGTGTGGTATGTTATAATCAGAAACCCAGATTTTAGTCAATGCCATGGACCCAATGCTTTTGAAATGATGAAGAAATCCTGCAAATAACCCAATTACAATGGTCTGTGGTCATAACGTCGGTCACATAATAATGACACAATTCCCAGAAAATAGCCTATCAGGTCCAAGCGTTTCTCTGCAGAGATTCTCACATGCGCAAAAGGAATAGGTTAGCAGTCAACGGGTTAAATCGACATTCATTGATTAGGAAACAGATCTTTAATTAAAGTGGATTATGTTTCCTCATGCGACATCAATTATGACTAAAGAAGAAGATGGCTGATGTTTTACATTCTCCCAACCAATTGTGCTATTTTTATTAATTTTTTTGCATTTTGTGTAACTTATTTTTAACTTATTTTGTATACATAATGTTGGTGCTACCGTTTCTTATGACCGAAAATAACTTCTGGACATCAGAACAGCGATTACTCACCGCGGACTGGAATAAACTTTTTCCTTTAAGGAGTCCGACGAGCCTCTTGCGCGAAGAAAAGACACAGGTAAAGGGGCCGCAGATCGGGCAGCCTTGTGAGAATCCGTAGGCGAACGAGGAAACACCCACTGCCATTCATTCTTCTTGCTAACGTGGAATCATTGGAAAATAAAATGGATGATCTACGATGAAGATTATCCTACCAACTGGACATCGGAAGCCATGGATTACAGGCAACATCCGCATCAAGCTAAAGGCTAGAGCTGCCGCTTTCAAGGAGCAGGAGACTAATCCGGACGCTTATAAGAAATCCTGCTATGCCCTTCAACGAACCATCAAACAGGCAAAGCATCAATACAGGATTAAGATTGAATTGTACTACACCAGCTCGGATGCTCGTCGGATGTGGCAGGGCTTGAAAACTATTACAGAATACAAAGGGAAACCCAGATGTGAGCTGCCCAGTGACAGGAGCCTACCAGACGAGCTACATGCCTTTTATGCTCGCTTCAAGGCAAAAAACGATGAAGCATGCACGAGAGCACCAGCTGTTCTGGATGACTGGGTTATAATGCTCTCGGTAGCCAATGTGAACAAAACCTTTAAACAGGTCAACATTCACAACTATCCAACAGTCAAGTGTCTTCCAGGTCACAATTGTAAATGAGAGCTTGTTCGCAACTTGCCTACCTGGTTAAATAAAGGTGAAATAAATAAATAAATACAAATTCACTGATGTTTTCAACCTCTCCCTGACCGAGTATGTAGTACCTACATGTTTCAATCAGACCACCATATTCCCTTTGCCCAAGGAAGCGAAGGTAACCTGACTAAATTATTACTGCCCCGTGGCACGTTGGTAGCCATGAAGTGCTTTGAAAGGCTGGTCAAGGCTCACATCAACAGCATCTTCCCAGACACCCTAAACCCACTGAATTCGCATACCGTCCCAATAGATCCACAGATGATGCAATCTCAATCGCACTCCACACCCCCCTTTCTGACCTGGTCAAAAGGAACACCAATGTGAGAATGCTGTTCATCGACTACAGCACAGCGTTCAACAACAGAGTGCCCACGTAGCTCATCACTAAGCTAAGGACTCTGGGACTAAACACCTCCCTCTGCAACTGGATCCTGGACTTCCTGACGGCCCGCCCCAAGTGATAAGAGTAGGCAACAAAACGTCTGCCACGCTGATCCTTAATACTGGGGCTCCTCAGGGGTGTGTACTTAGTCCCCTCCTGTTTTTCCTCTTCACCCACAACTGCTTGGCCAAACACGACTCCAACACCATCATTACGTTTGCTGACGACACAACAGTAGCAGGCCTGATCACCGACAACGATGAGACAGCCTATAGGGAGGAGGTCAGAGAACTGGCAGTGTGGTGCCAGGTCAACAACCTCTCCCTCAATGTGAGCAAGACAAAGGAGCTGATCGTGGAATACAGGAAAAGGCCGAACAGGCCCCCATTAACATCGACGGAGCTATAGTGGAGCGGGTCGAGAGTTTCAAGTTCCTTGGTGTCCACATCACCAACAATCTATCATGGTCCACACATACCAAGACAGTTGTGAGGAGGGCACAACATAACCCTTTTCCCCTCAGGAGACTGAAAAGATTTTGCAATGGTCCCCAGATCCTCAAAAGGTTTTACAGCTGCACCATCGAGAGCACCCTGGCTGGTTGCATCACCGCCTGGTATGGCAACTGCTCGGCATCTGTCCGTAAGGCGCTACATCACTGTACATCAGTGCATCACTAGGCCAAGCTTCCTGCCATCCAGGACCTATATAATAGGTGGTGTCAGAGGAAAGCCCATAAAATTGTCAGAGACTCCAGTCACCTAATTTTTATAGAGTGTTTGCTCTGCTACCGCATGGTAAGCGGTACCGGAGCGCCAAGTCTAGGACCAAAAGGTTCCTCAACAGCTTCTATCTACCCCCAAGCAATAAGACTGCTGAACAATTAATATAATCGCCACCGGACAATTTACATTGACGCCCCCCTCCCTTTTGTACGCTGCTGCTACTCGCTCTTTATTATCGATGCATAATCACTTTATCCCCACCTTCAAGTACAATTTTCCAAACTAACCTGTATCCCCACACACGGACTCGGTACCGGTACCCCCTGTATATAGCCTCTTTATTGTTATTCTTATTGTGTTACTTTTTATTATGACTTTTTATTTTAGTCTACTTAAATCTTTTCGTAACTCTTTTTGAACTGCACTGTTGGTTAATTAAGGACTTGTATTTGACGCATGTGACAAAGTTTGATTTGATTTGACTTACTTTACAATGAAAAGTAGTTTGATGGAGACTCTAATTTGGCATTGCATGATGTTACATATTACGTCGAGATTCCTCGTTAATTCGCTCTAACTTTATGGAAATAGCATTTATTCAATAAATATAGCAACTCCTCTCAACCTGGGTAGAAGAAGAAAAAAAATCAGGGCTTCAGTGCAGTTTTATTTAAAATACTGAGTGAGAACTCAGAAAACTGACTGAGAAAATCTATTAAACGTTTTATGGTTACATTGTGGGGAAGTTAACCAAAAGTGGACACACTCCAGTCAGTTTCTGAGACAATTGACCAGACTTTATAGACATTGTGTAAACCACATCTTTATCAAATGATCCATCAGAGGGACTACGTATGGGTTGTTTAAGTTGCATCTCATTATATTCCCAGTATTACTTAATCAAATCTCTAGGAATTGATTATACACACATGCAATTCATCATATTTTCATATCTTCACAGAATTCATATAGAACATTAGAAATTATTAGGTCCTCACATCAACCAACCCATTGGCTCAGCAAACATTCTCCCGGACACAGCCCTGCCCTCCCAGAAACGTCTAGCCTCTACTTTCTAAAAGAGCATCCCGCTCTCAATACCACCACGAGATATGCTATGATGGGCAGTGATGGACGGAACCCCAAGATAGCTTTATATCAAAACGTTTTATCCAAATTTCAATCATTGTATATTGCAAATTCTATATCTTATTTCCACACTCACACACTATCGTATCACATTCACAGAAAACATAAACAAAAGACACACAGACGAGGAAAACCGCTAGATCGTTTTTTTTTATTTTCAACCCCTGTCTATATGAACAGGGAAACCCATACCATTATCAAAATATTGCCTAATTAGTGGTCCCAAAACAAAACACTCACAATAGCCTCTAACAATAGTGGGTTACTAGGCGTCACCTGCACTCTAGTTCCTCGTTCAATAAGTTAACCTCACCAGTCCTACTGTGATCAACCAAGTAAGGTGGTGTAGTAAATACAAATATTTCAAGATTAAAAGTGTTGACCGTAGTAGCAAAAAATACACTTTATATCCTAATCTGACTTTGGTGCAGGTCATGTTGTTCTTGACATTAGCGTCTCTGGTAAACACACACAATATCAAATAAAATCAAGGTTTATTTGTCACATTCAAATGATACAGAAGGTTTAATTGGTACAGTGAAATGGCTACTAGCATATTTTCATAGTAGCAATATAAAAAATAGAAAGTGTCCAGATAAATATTTTATAAATATTTTATAATTATTAGATTCTTCTTATCCAGACTTGTCTAAATTGATGGGTCATGTGAAATAAATGCTATAACCATCCCCAGCCACATCTCGCTAAGCGGATGCATCACTATTGTCTAGACATGTACACAACTTAATGGGTCTTGTAATCATCTGACAAAGTGAGTCTTTCGTTTAGACACGTAGCCTACTAGCTAGCTTGCTAGCGAAAAACAATGAACCTAATGACGTTTTCATGACAACTGAGAGAAATATGAGGTCAAATCATGACGTCAGTGATCTTCTGGAAATTTGGGGCTCTGGAAGGAGGTTAGATTTCCCAAGCTGGGATTCCGAGTTGGATGACCATTCAAAATATTATTTTCCCAGTCAGAGTTTTTTTTCTGAGTTCACAGTTGTCTTGAATTCAAAGAACTCAGAGATTTCTAGCTAATGTTAGCTAAAAGTATGCTTTAACTTGCAGTGAAAGCAAATTAGAAACGTGTATATACATGAAAATGTAGCTAGCTAGACTCTCTTACTCGTATACATGGATGAACGCTTCTGCCTCCCTGTCACAGATGCCATGGTTTCTCTTAGTTTGAAGATGTAATCCAGAGAAAAGGGGTTTTATAAAACAGTCTTCTGTGTGTTCTCTTGTTGACTCCCTCCACATATTTGCAGTCAAATGCCAGAATCCTTAACTATCATACACTGCTTTTTCACTGATTTCAAAACTTGGTCAACTTCTTCTGAGACAACAACACCGTTGATCGCCGTTTGAGAAGACTGTACAATATCTGGTTCAATTCAAATGTTTTTACCTAAAATCAGGGATTTCCTCATTGTCTGATTCATTTTCAGATTCAGAGAGAGAGTCAGCATTGCACGATCGTCCTCCAGAAAGTGGAGAGCAATACATGAGCAACACTTTTGTAGTTCGCCAAATTCAAATTACATTTCTAAAAATATTAAATTTTCATGAAATCACAAGTGCAATATAGCGAAACACAGTTTAGCTTGTTGTTAATCCACATGGCGTGTCTGATTTCAAAAAAGCTTTTCGGCGAAAGCTATCCAAGCGTTTATGTTAGGACATCTGTCTCAGCAGCAAAGTAGATTGGTCACGAAAGTCAGAAAAGCAATAAAATTAATCGCTTACCTTTAATGATCTTCGGATGTTTGCACTCACGAGACTCCCAGTTACACAATACATGTTCCTTTTGTTCCATAAAGATTATTTTTAAATCCAAAAACCTCCATTTGGTTGGCGGGTTATGTTCAGAAGTCCACAGGCTTGAGTGGGGCAGCCTGGGCAGACGAAAATTCAAAATAGTATCCATAAAGTTTGTAGAAACATGTCAAACTTTTTTATAATCAATCCTCAGGTTGTTTTTACAATAAATAATCGATAATATTTAAACCGGACCATAGCTTCTTCAATAGAAGAGAGAAAAGGTCTGCTCCAAGCTGCTTGCGCATGCAAAACTCTGCTGGCACACAGCCATTCACTGACCCTATGTGATCTTTCTCGCTCATTTTCAGAATAAAAGGCAGAAACTATGTCTAAAGACTGTTCACACCATGTGGAAGCCATAGGAAAAGGAATCTGGTTGCTATCCCTTTAAATGGAGGGAAGGCATGCAATGGAACAGGGAGCTTTCAAAATAAGAGGCACTTCCTCTTTGGATTTTTCTCAGGTTTTCACCTGTAATATCAGTTCTGTTATACTCACAGACAATATTTTGACCGTTTTGGAAACTTTAGAGTGTTTTCTATCCTAATATGACAATTGTATGCATATTCTAGTTTCTGGGCCTGAGAAATAGGCCGTTTCATTTGGGTCCAAACATCAAAATACTGCCCCTACACTCAACAGGTTAAAAAAAAGACGCAGTAGAAAGGATTACCTACACATACTGAGCATCTCATGTTATAGACATCAGCATGCTACATGGCAGACCAATCTGAACTGATCTCTCTGCATGTCCAGCCCGTCCATTATCTCAGCAAATCATGGCTAGAGGGAAGATTCCTGTCTTTTTCCGTGGCTAAACCAACTAGGCTCGTAATTTAAGAATTGTATTCATATTTACAGTTGGCATACAAGTTTGTTATTGAGGCACATGAAAGTTCACGTGTTCCAGAAGCCATTTCTGACATTTTGCTAAAGAATTAATGTTTACGTTCAAATGCCTCTCCTGTGAAGTATTGACTTGCGACATACAGTGGTTCCTCCTTTAAGAAATTGCAAGCTTACACCGCTGGACTTAGAGAAACCGAGTTACACGCTTCATTGCTCCAAACCATCGCAAGGGGGAGTTAAAGCAGTCATTATGCATCTGGGTCCCAAGGTTTTTATAGGACCAATCATATCGAGTGGTTCCAATGGCGAATTTGACGCGAGCCGCCCGTCGCTGGTGACTTTCTTCATCAAAGATGGCTGACAAAACAATATGGTGGATGCAAATGTGAATAATTAGTCAAGCAACAAATGTATGATTGAGAGGAATATGTTAGTTAATGTAGAGACAAACGATTGTGCATATTTCTTTCGTCAAAGTTAATTCACGAAAATAGCTAGTTAGCAAGTTTTTTTCAGTCATATCCAATACCAGGTGTGTCAAACTCCATTCTTTGAATGGTGCATAGTGTCTGCAGGTATGTATCAGAATTATACACTTCAACAGAGTTAACCACTCCTGCTCCAGGGACATCAATGATTACACACTGTAATTATAAAATAGGCTACAGACATTATTTAAGTAAAGGCTGATTTGTAATTCATATATACAGAAAAAAAACACTACACTACACTACACTACACTACACTACACTACACCTCCTATGCAAATCTAACTCCCTTCATCTGCATTAATCTGAGGAGGTTCTCCCAGACGTGACGATTGGAAACAGGGCAGCAATGTTTGTTTGTCACCAGAGCGGTTTAGAGCATAGTACTATTTGCCTGTGAATAACCAGACCTTCTTGCTATGCTGAATTCTTGACGCACAGCCAATGGTGCTGCAATATCCTGCCAGCATGCCCACAAGCGAGCCACTCTGGTGGACCAGCATAATAATGTAATGAAACAAGCAGGGAGAAGGTTTCAAACCCTCAACATTCTAGCCTGAAGTCCAGCACGCTATCGATTGTTCCCAAATGCATTAATTGGGGTTGGGGCTGATTGTGGCTAAAAACACTTTATCAATTGGAATCTTTAACAAGTGGGAAGAGGGAAAAGTATTATTATTAATTATTATTAATGAACATGCAATTGTGGAACGGTCGTTAAGACACTAACAGCTTACAGACGGTAGGTCTGTAAGTCACAGTTCTGAAAACTTAGGACACTAAAGAGTACTTTCTACTGACTCTGAAAAACACTAAAAGAAAGATGCTCAGGGTCCCTGCTCATCTGTGTGAATGTGCCTTAGGCATGCTGCAAGGAGGCATGAGGACTGCAGATGTGGCCAGGGCAATGAATTGCAATGTCTGTACTGTGAGACGCCTAAGACATCGCTACAGGGAGTCAGGATGGACAGCTGATCGTCCTCACAGTGGCAGACCACGTGTAACAACACCTGCACAGGATCGGTATATCCCAACATGACACCTGCGGGACAGGTACTGGATGGCAACAACAACTGCCCAAGTTACACCAGGAACGCACAATCCCTCCATCAGTGCTCAGACTGTCCGCAATAGGCTGAGAGAGGTTGGACTGAGGGCTTGTAGGCTTGTTGTAAGGCAGGTCCTCACCAGACATCACCGGCAACAATGTTGCCTATGGGCACAAACCTATGGGCACAAACCTATGAGCACAAACCCGTCGCTGGACCAGACAGGACTGGCAAAAAGTGCTCTTCACTGACGAGTCGCGGTTTTGTCCCACCAGGGGTGATGGTCGGATTCACGTTTATCGTCGAAGAAATTAGTGTTACACCGAGGCCTGTACTCTGGAGTGGGATCGATTTGGAGGTGGAGGGTCCATCATGGTCTGGGACGGTGTGTCACAGCATCATCGGACTGACCTTGTTGTCATTTCAGGCAATCTCAATGCTGTGCGTTACAGGGAAGACATCCCCCTCCCTTATGTGGTACCCTTACTGCAGGCTCATCCTGACATGACCCTCCAGCATGACAATGCCACCAGCCACACTGCTCGTTCTGTGAAAATCCCACAACTTGCAATGTCTTCTATGCTTAAGTACTCTAAAGTGTTACATTTCTAACTCAAAACAGCAGTACAGCAGTATTTCTTCATCAACATCTTTATGTGTTCATTAATAAAATAACGGGAAAAAAGACATTCAAATGGGGATGTTTCTTTAAACTAGATTTTATTCGCACTTCCACCCAGCTCCACGACTACAGTTAAAACCTTGCTGAGATGATCAATGTATTTGTTGCGTTGTTGAATGGTCAATTTATCTAGCCAAAACATCTTGATGGCCTTGACCAGTTCATCTTTGCTTGTCGGCTTGGCAGAGTTGTGGATTAATGTTTTCAGTTGATGCCAAACAATTTTGATCGGGTTTAAATCAGGAGACCTACACTTACCGTAGGTGTTGAAGGTTTGTTTTTTTTGTTTTTTTTAATCTTTATTTTACTACATGAAGGTCTACTTACTCTGCTGGTGTCTTGACCCAGTTTATGCCCCAATTTGTAATGCAAATCTGGCGGCAGTGTGTTTTGGGTCATTGTCTGCATTTGGATAAGAAAAAAAATACATTTAGCCTGACAGCCAAAATGAGGTACAATAATAGAAATATACATGTAACTAGGCCTAAACGCAACAAAATGTTGCTATAATCCTACCTTGAAAGAAACAATGTGGTCCCAGAAACACCTCTCTGACATAGGTTCCAGCATATCCTTTGATGATTTCTTCCTCAAAGAAATCTCGAGCCATGAAACCTGAAAAGGAGGCGAGATTGAATTATTGTGGAACACATAACAGTCCATGAGGTGTCGGCTACAATATTTGATGTACCTTTTGCTTTGTAAATAGCCAAACTTACCATTAAAAATCAAATATTGAGTTTGAGTGGATGCTTGGAACTCAGCTTGCTTGGTCTTCTTCCTGTTTTTTGAGTAAATTTCTCAAGGGCCACGGTTGATTGGTCTGTGAAGATGACATCATTGAATGTCTCGCCAGCTTTGATTCGTGCCTGGGCCTGCAGGACGCAAAGTTCTATGTTTGTCAGATTAATCATCGGGTCAAAACTACAGAACACTATGGCTATTAGCAGGGCTATAGTTCGGCCTTTTATAAATATTATTTTAACCTTTATTCAGATTACAAACGCTCACTGTCATTATATATAGTCTTCCCGCTGAGGACCTCTATTTTCAGCACCGTTTCGCACTGCTCTGAGACAAACATGGAGAAACCAAAATGTTAAATTAAGTGATTTCTGCTAAATAATAAAGTTAGGTTTCTTCAGAAATAAATCATTCTAAATAGCAAACTGGCTTTATTTACAAATTAGTGAGAATGTCTCACCCCATGTTCAAGAATTGCCTTGTTCTCACTCTAGGATAAATGAAAACAAAATCTGCTATATATGTTTACTTTTAAAACAAAGTGATTATTATTATTATTAATTCATTTAGAATGATATAAAAGCCCCTTAGATATTCTCAGATATTCTCACAGATCCTAACGGAAAATACCCCTTAGATATTAATTTAGAATCCTCCAATCCTCTAAATGTAATTATTGGCTGCTTTTTTAACAAATTTGTGAGAATGTCTCACCCCATGTTCAAGAATTGCATATTTCTTGCTCACTCTAGGTCAAATGAAAATGAAATGTCCTAAATATCATTACTTTTTAAACAAATTCCCGGGACCACCCATACGTAGAATGTATGCACACATGACTGACTGTAAGTCGCTTTGGATAAAAGCGTCTGCTAAATGGCATATATTATTATATATTAAATTGATTATTATTATTATTAATTCATTTAGAATTCTATAAAATCCTAACGGAAAATGCCCCTTAGATATTCATTTAGAATCCTCTAATCCTCTAAATGTAATTATTGGCGGAGAGTCACGTCATTGAAAAAAATATTTGTAGATATACTGTAGGCAAACCATAGGATAAATTAATCTCACAAGTGTGTTGAGTAATGTGCTGTTAAAAGTGGTGCAGGTCTTATTTATTCAAAAAGCTTATTGAAGTTAGAAGCAATAAGATTTTTGAAGCAATGCGATTTCAGCATCGTTTCGCACTGCTCTGAGACAAGCATGGGGACTGGTCTTGATAAACCAATGAGGTTTTTATTTTCACTGAATCTCAGTTTGGGTATTGGTTAGATAACATTTGCGCACCCTAAATTTCAAATGCTATGCTCTTACTGTAACCTTTATTTAAACAGGCAAGTCAGTTAAGAACAAATTCTTATTTACATGGACAGCCTACTCCTTTCTCTCCATCAGGGAATTGAACCCCGGTCTCCCGCATGTCCTGCCCTCATGACACAGGGATTCTTTAGCTATATAGCCCAGTACTGTACTGCCCACCTTCACCTTGTACAGTGCCATACTTTCTGTTCCATCCTAATGGAAACCCAGAGAGTTTTTAGTTTTTCTTGGAATAGAAACACCATAATATTAATCAAATGAATTAAGCAAGTCCCAGTCAAAGGTTTGGACACACTAACTCATTCCAGGATTTTTCTTTATTTTTACAGAATATTTGTGAAGACATCACAGCTATGCAATAACACACATGGAATCAGTTAAGAACAAATTCTTATTTACAAGGACAGCCTACTCCTTCCTCCCCACCAGGAAATTGAACCCCGATCTTCCGCAAGCCCACATTCTCTAGTACATACATGGCCTGCTCTCCGTCAGGCACTTTCTCATGTTTACTACAGTATGTATTATAGGCTATGTTTGCTTGTCAGACTGTACAGTAGCCTAATAAACAAATGCAATTAGCTTATATCTTCAAAATGCTTTATTATCCAATTGTAAAAGCATATACTGTACAGTACTGTATTTCTTCATCAGTATCTTTATGCTTTCGTTAATAAAATATTGATCAAAAAATACTCTTTCAAAATGCAGATGTTGATTTAGTTCTGATCCATAACAAATTACTATGGGAATAAATATAACTGATTTACAGAAATATTGTCCAATGAAGGAATCCTCCAATCCTCTTATGCTGTAGCCTACTCCTGACCATCACATTGTTCCATCCTAACGGAAACCCTGAGGGCTTCGATTTTAGTTTTTCTCAGAATAAAAACATCATAATATCAATCAAATGTATTAAGCTAAATTTATTCAAATCTATCCCATGTACTGTGTTATTACAAAAATGGTTTTAAATTCTATAGTAATGCCAATATGGGAGACTATCAAATGCTTCTCAAAGATGCCCTCTGATGGTCAAACTCGCACTAACTTGCATTAATGTAAAAAATGGTTGACAATTAAATAACGTGCCATAGAACTAATCATATAAATATTAATAAACTAGGAAGTTGGGGAATGTTTAACCTTTTGTGACTAGGGGCAGTATTTTCATTTTGGAAAAATAACGTTCCCGTAATAAACGGGATATTTTGTCAGGACAAGATGCTAGAATATGCATATAATTGACAGTTTATAAGATGCTAGAATGTGCATATAATTGACAGTTTAGGATAGAAAACACTCTAATGTTTCCAAAACTGTAAAAATATTGTCTGTGAGTATAACAGAACTGATATTGCAGGCGAAAGCCTGAGAAAAATCTAATCCGGAAGTGCCTCATGTTTTGAAAGCGCTGCGTTCCAATGTGTCCCTATTGATCAGTGAATGGGCTATCAACCAGATTACTTTTTCTCCGTATTCTCCGTATTCCCCAAGGTGTCTACAGCATTGTGACGTAGTTTCACGCATTTATGTTGAAGAATACCCGTAAGCGGCTACATTGCGCAACTGGTCACCTGATGGCTCCCAGAGTGATTCTCGCGTAAAATACAGAGGTAGCCATTATTCCAATCGGTCCTACTGAAAAACCAATTGTCCCGGTGGATATATTATCAAATAGATATTTGAAAAACACCTTGAGGATTGATTATAAACAACGTTTGCCATGTTTCCGTCGATATTATGGAGCAATTTGGAATATTTTTCGGCGTTTTCGTGACTGCAATTTCCTGGATTTCTCAGCCAAACGTGAAGAACAAACGGAGCTATTTTGAGAAAAAGGAACATTGGCTATCTACCTGGGAGTCTCTTGAGTGAAAACATCCGAAGCTCATCAAAGGTAAACGATTTAATTAGATTGCTTTTCTGATTTCCGTGACCAAGTTACCTGCTGCTAGCTGGACAAAATGCTATGCTAGGCTATCGATAAACTTACACAAATGCTTGTCTAGCGTTGGCTGTAAAGCATATTTTGAAAATCTGAGATGACAGGGTGACTAACAAAAGGCTAAGCTGTGTCTCAATATATTTCACTTGTGATTTTCATGAATAGGAATATTTTCTAGGAATATTTATGTCCGTTGCGTTGTGATAATTAGTGTCAGTCGATGATTACGCCCCCTCGTGTGGGATGGGGAGTCACTAGAGGTTTTAAAGAGTCTCTATTTCCCAAATTTAACTCTTCAGAAATGTTCATATCTTATTGATTACAGTCACTTATTCATGTATTATTACCTCAAGAGTCATATTCTGAATGTTGCAAACATTTGTATATCTGCACGAACCCTAGCATAAATCATGAATCAGTGATATACAAATTGGCTTAATTATTTATTAACCAACTAACTAAATAATCACAGAATTGCATAAACACATACACAATAACATTGGTTACTAACATGACACAAAGAAAAAGTCCCTTGTGGACGCAACCGATATGACGGCTTGGTAGACAAAGGAAAGGGGGCGGGGACAGATAAGAAACAGAGGGAGAACAGAATGGACCCACTACATACATAGGGTTGAATACGTTTATCGTGAATATGGATATTTAGCACCCTAACAACCGCTCATTTGGATTTTAGAAATGCGATGTACATATTTCCGTTTGTATGTCGTGGCTGTCTCTCCGTTGAAAACACTGGATCAGTCTTTGGAGAATAGTTCATCAAAGAGTCTCTGGTCGCCGTGTCCTTTGTAGCTCTGTTATGATGGATAGATCAGGCAAACTAATGGTTGTTGCATAGGGACATGTTCTTGAGAATGGATCTTTCAGAGTACCATTGTTCTTACTTTATATAAAAACTCATTCTCTCATTTAGAAGGCTAACATCACAATGTTATCTTTCCAAAAGTATTCTTACACTTAATCATTTATTTTATACATCATTCAGATGCAAACCCCATAATTGAGAAGTGTATACAAACAAATACACAGCAATGTGTGTCTCATGTTCTTCATTGTCACGCCTTGGTCTTAGTATTTTGTGTTTTTGTTATTTATTTGGTCAGGCCAGGGTGTGACATGGGTTTATTTTGTTGTATTTCGTATTGGGGTTTTGTAGTTATTGGGATTGCGGCTGAGTTGCATAGGCTTGGCTGCCTGAGGCGGTTCTCAATCAGAGTCAGGTGATTCTCATTGTCTCTGATTGGGAACCGTATTTAGGTAGCCGGGGTTTCACTGTGTATTTCGTGGGTGATTGTTCCTGTCTCTGTGTAGTTTCACCAGATAGGCTGTAATTAGGATTCACGTTACGTTTGTTGTTTTTGTATTTATTTAGTTATTTCATGTATCGTCATTTTCTTCATTAAAGACATGAGTAACCACCACGCTGCATTTCGGTCCGACTCTCTTTCGACAAACGAAGAACGCCGTTACATTCATGAGGTCACCAAATGAAACAAATGAAACATGACAGTTCCTTAAGTGTCCACGGACCAGTCCATTTGTTTGGAATACAGAAATAATGTTCCATTTTTCAACATTTTGATGTCAAAGTTTGGCCAAGTGTCTCTCTGTGTTACACAGTCACATTCCAATCTCAATACTACAGAGCCCAGAAGTCAATACTACCAGAAGCAGAGTATTTTACGACCGCCATAAAGCGGCCTACTGCACCTCTCCCCTTCTGCGATAGAGAGAGTGGGCTATAGAGCGGCCTACTGCACCTCTCCCCTTCTGCGATAGAGAGAGTGCGCTATAGAGCGGCCTACTGCACCTCTCCCCTTCTGCGATAGAGAGAGTGCGCTATAGAGCGGCCTACTGCACCTCTCCCCTTCTGCGATAGAGAGAGTGCGCTATAGAGCGGCCTACTGCACCTCTCCCCTTCTGCGATAGAGAGAGTGGGCTATAGAGCGGCCTACTGCACCTCTCCTCTTCTGCGATAGAGAGAGTGGGCTATAGAGCGGCCTACTGCACCTCTCCCCTTCTGCGATAGAGAGAGTGGGCCATAAAGCGGCCTACTGCACCTCTCCCCTTCTGCGATAGAGAGAGTGCGCTATAGAGCGGACCCACTGTAACCTGATCCTTCAAATCTTCACAGGAGAGTCATGACATCTTCAATGCTTTTCAAATAGCAAAATGTGGAATTGGAATCTGGTTTCTGATGCATGCACAGACACACACACACACACACACACACACACACACACACACACACACACACACACACACACACACACACACACACACACACACACACACACACACACACACACACACACACACACACACACACGCACGCACACACACACACTAAACCTAAACCTAAACCTAAACCTAAACCTAAGCCTTAAGCTTATAATAGCATTTGAACAAATTCAGGACCTGAAAATCTTCCTGACTTTTCAAACAAGTTATTGTTCTCCAACCTTTCCAGGACATGAATTAGGGTGAAATATTAGGATATCGGGGTCCTACTAATGTAGGAAAATAAGTGCACACATACACTCTCACAAACACACATGGACTCATGCACCAACATAACAACTCCCTGCAGAAACTTACTGGGTAGAATTAATGCAGCTCATTGACTGTGGTCCAGCCAGCCATATTGTACGTAACCATTGTACCATAACAGATCTATGGAGAACCATGTGGAATGGCAGTTACAGCGTTTCCATCTCTATGCAGATATTCACTCACATTCACACATTCTGAATCTGTCAGACGGGCTCTGCTGTGGCTCATTGGTGAAGCCAGAGATCAGGCAAGAACATAGGAGGTGATCCATAATGGTGAGTCAGTTGCTGCAGAACGAACAGAGAAGATGTGCAGCTCCACAGCCCTGACTTCTCTGTCTGTTGACTGGATGAAACAAAGAAAAACAATCAGCGTGTGTGTGCGCGTGTGTGTGCGCGTGTGTGCGCGTGTGTGCGCGTGTGCGCGTGCGTGCTTGTATTTGAAATTTAATTATTTTTGTCTGGTCAAGCCTGGCACAGCTTATGGAAAAACCATATTATTTTATGTAATCTTTTTTATTTGACCAGTTAAATTGACTGAGAAGACATTGTCATTTTACAGCAATGACCTGGGCAATAGTTACAGAGGTGAGGAATGAGTCAATTGGAAGCTGGTGATGATTAGTTGGCCAAGATTGTATGAGGGCCAGATCGGGAATTTAGCCAGGACACCGGGACGACACAGCTACTCTTATGATAAGTGCCATCTTTTGGTGACCACAGAGAGCCAGGACACCCGTTTAACATCCCATCCGAAAAACAGCACCCTACACAGGGCAATGTCCCCAGTCACTACCCCTGGGGTATTTTTTTAAACCAAAGGAAAGAGTGCCTCCTACTGGCCCTCCAACACCATCTGGTCTCCCATCCAGGGACTGACCAGGACCAACCATGCTTAGCTTTAGCAGCAAAACAGCAGTGGGATACATGGTGTTAGAGTATACTGCTGGTTTGAAGTAAATGTGACAACATGGGGTTGCAGAAATTCAAAATGTGATACCATGAAACTATATTTGTGAAAACATTTCAAAACCCAGTTGTCATTGAGAATATTTTACTTTGTGGCACATTATTGATGTATAAATTCATTGTCCCTTGCAGGTTTTGTCTGATTCCCATATTGTTTCAGGGATCAATGTCTTTAGAACATTTTGTCATGGTCCTCTGGATTATTTGGGACTCAAACTCACAACCTTTCGGTTGCTGCACCACCAGGACTGTGGACATAATGGAGATTGGCTATACATACCTGTCTGTATATTGCCAAGAATATATTTTTGCACTTTGCCTAAAATATACACAACAAGGTGTCATTTCTGTAAAAAGACAGTATGCTGCAATCCTACAATGTGATTTTCTGTTTTTTTTCTCATTTTGTCTGTCATTGTTGAAGTGTACCAATGATGAAAATTACAGGCCTCACTCATCTTTTTAAGTGGGAGAACTTGTACAATTGGTGGCTGACTAAATACTTTTTTGCCCCACTGTATATGTATATACAGTACAAGTCAAAGGTTTGGATACACCTACTCATTCAAGGGTTTTTCTTTATTGTTACTATTTTCTACATTGTAAAATAATAGTGAGGGCATCAAAACTATGAAATAACAAACATGGAATCATGTAGTAACCAAAAAAGTGTTATATATTTAAAAATATATTTGAGATTTGAGATTTTTCAAAGTAGTCACCCTTTGCCTTGATGACAGTTTTGCACACGCTTGGCATTTTCTCAACCAGCTTCATGAGGTAGTCACCTGGAATGCATTTCAAATAACATGTGTGCCTTGTTAAAAGTCAATTTGAGCCAATCAGTTATGTTGTTACAAGGTAGGCCCTATTTGGTAAAAAGTCCATATTATGGCAAGAACAGCTCAAATAAGCTAAGAGAAATTACAGTCCATCATTAATTTAAGACAGGAAGGTTAGTCAAATCCGGGAAATTTCAAGAACTTTTTAAAGTTTATACAAATGCAGTCGCAAAAACCTTCAAACTTTATAATGAAGCTGTCTCTCACGAGGACCAGCACAGGAAAAGAAGATCCAGAGATACTTCTACTGCAGAGGATAAGTTCATTAGATTTAACTGCACCTCAGATTGCAGCCCAAATAAATGCTTTACAGAGTTCAACAGTCACATCTCAACATCAACTTTTCAGAGGATATTGTGTGAATCAGGCCTTCATGGTTGAATTGCTGCAAAGAAACCACTACTAAAGGACACCAATAATAAGAAGAGACTTGCTTAGACCGGTAGAAATCTGTCCTTTGGTCAAATTGGTCCAAATTTGTGATTTTTGACTCCATCCATCATGTCGTTGTGAGACGCAGACTAGGTGAATGGATGACCTCCGCATAAGTGGTTCCCACCGTGAAGCATAGAGGAGGAGGTGTGATGGTGTGGGGGTGCTTTGCTGGTGACACTGTCTGTGATTTATTTAGAATTCAAGGCACACTTAACCAGCATGGCTACCACAGCATTATGCAACAATACGCCATGCCACCTGGTTTGCGCTTATTGGGACTATCATTTGTTTTTCAACAGGACAATGATCCAAAACACACCTCCAGGCTGTGTAAGGGCAATTTGACCAAGAAGGAGAGCGATTGAGTGCTGCTTCAGATGACCTGGCCTCCACAATCACCTGACCTCAACCCAATTGAGATGGTTTGGGATGTGTTGGACTGTAGAATGAAGGAAAAGCAGCCAACAAGTGCTCAGCATATGTGGGAACTGTTAGAAAAGCATTCCAGGTGAAGCTGGTTGAGAGAAGGCCAAGAGTGTGCAAAGCTGTCATTAAGGCATAGAGTGGCTACTTTGAAGAATCTCAAATAGCAAATATATTATATTTGTTTTTTTGCTTACTACATGATTCCATATGTGTTATTTCATGGTTTTGATGACTCCACTATTATTTTACACTGTAGAAAATAGTAAAAATGAACAAAAACCCTTGAATAAGTAGGTGTGTCCAAACCTTTGACTGGTACTGTATGTTGTCTTCCTCTGTTTTCAAATCTTGCTGACATCTCTCTCGCTCTCTCTCCCTGCAGTGAGGTTCGCAGACTGTGGCCTGGGCGACAGGGTGCTGTTGGAGGTGGTTGACGTGGAAGACTTCAGGCTGGATGAGGATGGCACGGTGTATGCCCGGCATGCCTTCCGTCTTGCCGACAGGAAGAGCGCCTTGGTGGTGCGAGCGAGGGATCTGGAGACCAAGGAGGATTGGAAGACGCATGTTTACCTCCTCCTCCGGAAGGAAGGAAAGCGAGAGACGACAGAACACAAACTCATCAAACAGGTCTGGGATATAATACCGATTTTCTTTTTCATTTAACAGACGACTTATCCAAAGCAATACACTTTTACCCTACGCATATGTGGCCCATGCGGGAAATGAAAACACAACCCACGCATTCTGTAAAAACTCCTGGCCCTAAACATGATGATGAAGTATAATGTTATCAGGGGTATATACCTACTCTGTTAGTCGTTGATGGCCAGTAAAGTGCTGATAACCACAGAAAGAAGACAAGGCTCACTACAGTATAGTGTGCATCCCAGATGTCACCCTATTTCCTTTATAGTGTGCTATTTTTCACCAGGTCCCTGGTCAATAGTAGTGCACTATGTAGGGAACAGGGTAGCATTTGGAATGCAGACAGCATCTGCACAGAAATGTTCCATTTTCTGCTTTCAAGGTGATTTGTAATTCTTATTGGAAACCAGACAGTGTTGGGATGTCCACCTTTTTATCACCCACAACCTGTATTCAGACAATTTGCCAGGGTTGGAAAGACTAAGCTATAAGACTACCTAAAGCATCTAAACTGGATCAAACGTTTCAGTAATGGGTACAATAATTCACGTTTCAGGACCCCATGTTAGTGTAAAACTAAGCCCTCAAAATAAGGCCTTATGAAATACATATTGTGTTAAATATGTATTATTTTTAATGGTAACATTTTCACTTGGTGAAGGCCACAGGACTGAAAATGGATGAATGCAGCTACCATGTCTCTGTCACTAACAAATAGAGTCATAGGTGGTAATTCTACAATTTACTTGAAAGCCAAGGCACTCTGGGAAATATTTGAATAAGGTTTTACACTAAGCAGTGTTTAACACTGTTTTGGCATCTATATGGGATTCAACACTTTCAGTAATGATTTAAAACTTTTTTGTTCTTTAAACCTCGACAATTTGCTTTGTGGTGCTACTGCCTGCTGTGTGTTAATTACATTTACATTACATTTAAGTCATTTAGCAGACGGAGGTCCTCTATATATGAGGATACATTCCCCAGTAAACATTGTTAATTAGAGCAATAAGGAGGTCCTCTACATATGAGGAGACATTCTCCAGTAAACATTGTTAATTAGAGCAATAAGGAGGTCCTCTATATATGAGGAGACATTCCCCAGTAAACATTGTTAATTAGAGCAATAAGGAGGTCCTCTATATATGAGGAGACATTCCCCAGTAAACATTGTTAATTAGAGCAATAAGGAGGTCCTCTACATATGAGGAGACATTCCCCAGTAAACATTGTTAATTAGAGCAATAAGGAGGTCCTCTATATATGAGGAGACATTCCCCAGTAAACATTGTTAATTAGAGCAATAAGGAGGTCCTCTATATATGAGGAGACATTCCCCAGTAAACATTGTTAATTAGAGCAATAAGGAGGTCCTCTATATATGAGGAGACATTCCCCAGTAAACATTGTTAATTAGAGCAATAAGGAGGTCCTCTATATATGAGGAGACATTCCCCAGTAAACATTGTTAATTAGAGCAATAAGGAGGTCCTCTATATATGAGGAGACATTCCCCAGTAAACATTGTTAATTAGAGCAATAAGGAGGTCCTCTACATATGAGGAGACATTCCCCAGTAAACATTGTTAATTAGAGCAATAAGGAGGTCCTCTACATATGAGGAGACATTCCCCAGTAAACATTGTTAATTAGAGCAATAAGGAGGTCCTCTATATATGAGGAGACATTCCCCAGTAAACATTGTTAATTAGAGCAATAAGGAGGTCCTCTATATATGAGGAGACATTCCCCAGTAAACATTGTTAATTAGAGCAATAAGGAGGTCCTCTACATATGAGGAGACATTCCCCAGTAAACATTGTTAATTAGAGCAATAAGGAGGTCCTCTATATATAAGGAGACATTCCCCAGTAAACATTGTTAATTAGAGCAATAAGGAGGTCCTCTATATATGAGGAGACATTCTCCAGTAAACATTGTTAATTCGAGCAATAAGGAGGTCCTCTATATATGAGGAGACATTCCCCAGTAAACATTGTTAATTAGAGCAATAAGGAGGTCCTCTATATATGAGGAGACATTCCCCAGTAAACATTGTTAATTAGAGCAATAAGGAGGTCCTCTATATATGAGGATACATTCCCCAGTAAACATTGTTAATTAGAGCAATAAGGAGGTCCTCTATATATGAGGATACATTCCCCAGTAAACATTGTTAATTAGAGCAATAAGAGGTCCTCTATATATGAGGAGACATTCCCCAGTAAACATTGTTAATTAGAGCAATAAGGAGGTCCTCTATATATGAGGAGACATTCCCCAGTAAACATTGTTAATTAGAGCAATAAGGAGGTCCTCTACATATGAGGAGACATTCCCCAGTAAACATTGTTAATTAGAGCAATAAGAGGTCCTCTATATATGAGGAGACATTCCCCAGTAAACATTTTCCCAGAAATAGTGCATTGCCATATGCTTAGTGGGTCCATTAATGTCTCTCGGCATTCTGTGGGAAAACAGTGTGAGGAAAGAAAAAGCTGTTAAAATACCACCGATACCAAACTTGTGAATAAAAGCTGTGAAATTGAACAAGTGGAGTGTTAGGCAGCTATTAGTCAGCTAGCTCGCTCAACAGACGGATGGATCAGAATACTCTGAGAAAAGGGAGGAAGGAAGGAGAGGGAGGGTTTGGAGAGGCAAGTGGGAGAGTTATGACGTAGAAGAAGGCTGTTGGGTATATAGGGGAAAGATGGAGAGAATGAAGTGAAAGAGAGAAAGGAGGAAAATATAGGGATAGAGATTAGGTGGAGGGATGCAGCGAGAGGATGAGATGGCTGAAGGGTTGTATTCAGATTCAGATTAGAGTATGGAGGAAACAAAACTGCATTCCTAGGCTGCAAATATTTATGAGGACACACACACAGGTTACATACACAGCCAGCCAGTCTGATCATTGGTCAGGTCCTCAGAAATGATGTCAGTAATCCAGCTCTGTGGAACGAGGCCATGAATACACTAAATCATAGTATTTGTCATAGTGTTTTTGTGTGTGTTGGTGTGTGGGTCTGAGTAATCTGCGTGTCTCTGTCTCTCTCTGTGTGTGTGTGTGTGTGTGTGTGTGTGTGTGTGTGTGTGTGTGTGTGTGTGTGTGTGTGTGTGTGTGTGTGTGTGTGTGTGTGTGTGTGTGTGTGTGTGTGTGTGTGTGTGTAACCTTGTTGTTGTCTCATCTCTGCAGGTGAACTCCAGCTCTGCAGCTGTGACTCAGCAGGTGCGAGAGATCGTGTTTCCATGGCACAGCTTGGTCGTTGGGGACGATGGATCTCTGAGGCGGGTGAAGAGGGACTGGGTCATTCCCCATCAACGTCCCTGAGAACTCACGAGGACAGTTCCCCGAGGAGCTAGTCAGGGTAGGGGAGACACATACATGGAGACACACACAAACGGGTTGTAAGTAAGCATTTCACGGTAAAGTCTACACATGTTGTATTCGGCGCATGTGACAAATACAGTTTGATTTGGAACACAGAGACACACACACACACACACACACACACACACACACACACACACACACACACACACACACACACACACACACACACACACACACACACACACACACACACACACACACACACACACACACACAACACACACAGTTCAAATGCCACGTTTTACACATTTCCCCACTAGCTCATAGGATTTTATAGTGTGTGTTTGTGTGTTCAGTTTTTGTGTATATGTACAGTATGTACTGTATGTGTGTGGTTCCAGTGTATGAAAAGCGCACTATTTCCTCCTAACACCATCTGCTGATATATTTATATTGTAATCCGCGGCATAAGGCTGAGTCAGGGGGTTAATGGCAGTGGGATGGTGATTTATACATGTTTATTAAGGTTTATGGTGCATCTGCTGTTTCCTGTCTGTACTATACAGCCCATGTATGGTGTTGAGGGGAGCTAAAGATGTTTTGAATAAAAGTGTGGTTGTAAATGTACTGTATCTAAACTGGGAATATCTCTCACTCTACCTCCCTCTGTCTCTCTCCCTCCTGCTAGATCCGGTCGGACCGTGATAAGAACAGTCTCCTGCGTTACAGTGTGACTGGGCCCGGTGCTGACCAGTCTCCGACCGGGATCTTTATCATCAACCCCATCTCTGGACAGCTCTCTGTGACCAAACCCCTCGACCGGGAACACATCTCCAACTTCCATGTAAGTGTTCAGCTCATAGAATTAGAATGAGTAGATTTAGCATCCACATTCCTGTCAATTACTCCATAATGGGTGGCTTGGTGGCCAACAGTCTTTATCGGTCTATGTTAAATGTAGTAAAACGCCATACAGAGTAAGTTGGACAGGAAACTTTGATCTTGAGAACTCACTCAATGCAGACACACAAGCAACTATGATCTGCAGCAGAGCATTTGCATGAAGGATGGGGCCACCTCGTGAATATTCATAGAGTGATGTAGCTGTCAGAGTCACTGAAGCTCTGTCATGAATACTAATTAGGTGTGGCAGTACCGGAGACATGGTATAGGGAGCTGCACAGCCAGGATTGCAGCTATGAGACAGGGTATAGGAGTAGGTACTGTAACAGCTGTATATTATGGCCCGCCTAGCGGTAGGCGTCTATCATGGCTGTTTTGGAGACGGGGTACAGCGTACAGGGGAGCGTACTCAGCTTTCATCCCTGTAGTGCTCTCTGTTAGAGAGCAGTAGGGGAGAGGCCCTAGGAGAGAAACACTTAAGAATCCTTAAATCCAACCTTGAGAGGCCAAGTGTATACAAACCTCAGAGTCAATAGCCCTGTTCCCAATCCCGATAAGTTACACCCTTCCCCTCTCTCTGCCCTTGGTGGATTGCCCTATGAAGTGTAAGCAAAACGCTGAAAACTACACCAATCCTATCCAAGGTCTACGAGGAGCTATTACCATATTGCTTACACATATGGAATCCTTTCTGATCCATGTGAGAGAGAAAACAAGAGAAGAGGGAAAGTCATGAGTTATCGAGTTGGAAACAAATGTGATAGAAAGAGAACAGCCATGGCCTGGTGAATTCAGACTGAACGCTATGCTAACAGTCTGGTTTAACCAGGTTAAGACAACCATGCCCTAACCCTGTATTAGTCTCTGGAACTGCGAGCCCATACCATTCCCATAAGTGTGCCTAACCATGAACCTGTATTTGTGTGCCTATAGTTGACAGCCCGCGTCCTTACCATGCGTTTAACCTGTACTACTGTATGCATCTGTGTAGCTGCGAGCCCATGCTGTGGACCTGAATGGGAACCAGATAGAGAACCCCATAGACATCGTCATCAACGTCATAGACATGAATGACAACAGACCAGAGTTTACACACACCATCTACAACGGATCAGTACCAGAGGGATCCAAACCAGGTAACAGCGCACACGCACGCATGCACGTATATTCCATTGTGTGAGAGGTTTTAATTGACTTGTTTGGTTCACGTTCCCAGGGTCCTTTGTGATGACAGTTACGTCACTGGACAAGGATGACCCTAAAACAGCCAATGGGATGCTCCGATACAAGATTATATCTCAGAATCCTGAAAACCCCTCCTCCAACATGTTCACAATCAACAACAAGACAGGAGGAATCATCACTGTGGCTGCAGGGCTAGACAGAGAGGTGTGTGTGTGTGTGTGTGTCAATGTGTTTCAATGTTTTTATGATTGTGTGTTCACAATATAGACTGTCTATATTATACGCTGTAACATGGACCTGTACCCTGTTGTCTTCCTTCTTCCAGAAAGTTCCTCAGTACACGTTAATCATCCAGGCTACTGACATGGAGGGGAACCCAACCTATGGCCTGTCTAACACAGCTACGGCTATCATCAGGATCACTGACGTCAATGATAACCCCCGGAGTTCACCGCTGACAAAGTAAGTCACAGACAGACAAACAGACATACTGACAGATAGACAGACATATACACACACACGAATGTGCACACACAGATGCATACAGACACACAATACACCAACACGTGCAAACAGACACACTTTCTCTCTCAAACACAGGGGGGACACACAGAATATCTTTTTCAAATAAACCAAATGTTTTATCATAAGAGACTATCTTTCTCCTATTATTGAGCAATATTTTCATCTTTCACTCCCGCCTCTCTCTTTCACTTCCCCTCGCTCTGTAGTTCTATGGAGAGGTGCAGGAGAACCGTGTGAATGTGATCGTAGCTAATCTGACAGTAACAGATAAGGACCAGCCCCACAGTGCAGCCTGGAGGACTGTGTACAGGATCACAGCTGGAGACCCCACTGGACGCTTCACCATCCCCACTGACCTCACCACCAATGAGGGACTGGTCACTGTGGTTAAGGTATGGATTTACACAGCTCTGATGAGAAATATTTTTTTATATGAATGGAAAATGAACTTTTACAGCATATACCTGTATATACATGCAGACAAAGAGACAGAGATACAGCACAGACTTATTTTACATTTTGTTGTGTTATAGCCTGAATGCAAAATGGATTAAATAGATGTGTTTCTTACCCATCTACACACGAAGTGAAAACATGTTTTTTGGCATTTTTGCAAATGTATTGAAAATTAAATACAGAAATATCTCATTTACATAAGTATTCACATCCCTGAGTAAATATGTGTTAGAATCACATTTGGCAGTGATTACAGCTGTGAGTCTTTATGGGTAAGTCTCTAAGAGCTTTGCAAACCTGGATTATACAATGTTTGCACATTAATTTGAAAAATTCTTCCAGCTGGTTGTTGATCATTGCTAGACAGCCATTTCCAAGTCTTGCCATAGATTTTAAAGCTGATTTAAGTCAAAACTGTAACTAGGCCACTCAAGAACATTTAATGTCATCTTGGTAAGCAACTCCAGTGTACTTTATATTTTGCCTTGTATTTTAGGTTATTGACCTGCTGAATTTGTCTCCCAGTGTCTGTTGGCAAGCAGACTGAAGCAGGTTTTCCTTTAGTTTTTTTCCTGTGCTTAGCGCTATTCCATGTCTTTTTAATCATAAAAAAAACTCCCCAGACCTTGGCAAGCATACCCATAACATCATGCAGCCACCACCATGCTAAAAAATATGAAGAGTGGTACTCAGTAATGTGTTGCGTTAGATTTGGTGAAATCGATTAGTGGTTTCCTTCATGGTGAAATACCTTAGCGGTTTCCTTCATGGTGAAATACCTTAGTGGTTTCCTTCATGGTGAAATACCTTAGTGGTTTCCTTCATGGTGAAATACCTTAGTGGTTTCCTTCCACTCCGGCAACTGAGTTAGGAAGGATGCCTGTGTCTTTGTAGTGACTGGGTGGATTGATACACCATCCAAAGTGTAGTGAATAACTTCACCATGCTAAAGTGAGTCCATGCAACTTGACTTATTAAGAGCATTTTTACTCCTGAACTTATTTAGGCTTTCCATAACAAAGGGTTGAATACTTGACTCAAGACATTTCAGATTTTCATTTTTAATTCATTTGTAAACATTTCTAAAAACAAAATTCCACTTTGACATCGTGGAGTATTGTGTCAAGAAATCTCAATTGAATACATTTTAAATTCAGGCTATAACACAACAAAATGTGGAAAAAGTCAAGGGGTTTGATTACTTTCTGAAGCCACTGTACATTACGGCTGTTTTCAAAGTGAGAGCTTTGGTATGTAAGATTTACAAACAAATTGAACTTTAAACTGCGTGGCTAACTGGTATGTGTGTATCTCTCCAGCCTATAGACTATGAGGTGAGTCGTTCCTTCGTGCTGAGGGTACTGGCTGAGAACGAGGTTTCCCTGGCTCGTGGTATCCACCTGCCCCGTCAGTCCACCGCCACCGTGTCTGTACGCATCACAGACGTCAACGAGAGCCCAGAGTTCTCCCCTAACCCCAAAGTCATCAAACTAGAGGAGGGGCTACCGGGCAGCTCGCTACTCACCACCTTTACAGCACAGGACCCTGACAGATACATGCAACAGAACATACGGTAAGTAGATGAGAGAGGGATCAGCATTGGCATGTTAGCTAATATATATATTTTTAAAACTTTTATTTAACTAGGCAAGTCAGTTAGGCAAATTGTTATTTACAACAACAGCCTAGGAGCAGTGGATTAACAGCCTTGTTCAGGGGCAAAACGAAAGATTTTTACCTTGTCAGCTCACCAAGGGGGCGGGGCTTAGCAAAGGGTAAATTGTGTACTGTCATCTCATTGGTTGATTTTAAGGTACGCCAAGGTGTTCGACCCTGCTAATTGGCTGAAGATAGACCCTGTAAACGGGCGGATCTCCACCATCGCTGTGCTGGACAGAGAGTCTCCATATGTGAAGAATAACCTATACAACATCACCTTCATGGCCACTGACAATGGTGAGAGTGGACCTGTACTGTTTTTGGAACTTACAGTGTATAGCTGTGTGGGGTACTCATGCAGAGAAGCACTTAGAGCTGAATCTCACTATTCACATCAATTCAATTCAATTACAATCCATTTAGTTTGACTCACTTTCTTGGCACGATAAGATAAATATCTTGTCCCCCAAAAAAAAAAGAAAGGAAAATATCAGATGACAATGGTAGGTGGTCCTTCTGTAGCTCAGTTGGTAGAGCATGGCGCTTGTAACGCCAGGGTAGTGGGTTTGATTCCGGGACCACCCATACGTAGAATGTATGCACACATGACTGACTGTAAGTCGCTTTGGATAAAAGCGTCTGCTAAATGGCATATATTATTATATTATATATTAGTACTACTACAGAAAAGTATATGTATACACATGAGCACACAAGTTAGTGTTCACATACACAGACTCTAAAAACACCACTCACGCACAGAAAGCCCCTGCTGCGTCTCAGCACAATCCTGACTGAGCTCTTCATTGTGCTTTTGGCAAATACACACACACACACACACACACACACACACACACACACACACACACACACACACACACACACACACACACACACACACACACACACACACACACACACACACACACACACACACAGGTCAGCTGTGTATCTCAGGCAGCCTCCCTAACGTACTGATTTCCCTCTCCCTCATTCCTTTACTCACCCTCCTGGTGTGTTTGATCATACATTTCTCTCATCTCTTATTTAGGAGGTTAGTTTCACTGAAGTCATATGTAGCTGTTGACAGAGTGTTGTTTTAAGACATTTGAGTGTTGCAATATGGTTTGGCGTGTGACATAATATTATGTATGACAGCATGAATCCTGTTTGGTATGAGTGCTGTAATGTGCCTGTAATGTCTTCCTTTCAACACATAGTTCAGTACAGTATCTAAGTTGCACCAAACATTGTTTTATTATTCCTGTCTATGTAAGGTGCCATTTTCTTCACTTTACTTATCTCACTAGTCTCTCCATCTCTCTTTCCTCCATCCCTTTATCCTCCCTCTCTCAGGCATCCCCCCAGCCAGTGGTACAGGTACATTACAGATGTACCTGTTGGACATAAATGACAATGCTCCTCGTGTCTTCCCTCCGGAGGTGGAGATGTGTGAGAAGCCTGAGCCCAACACCATCAACATCACCGCCAGTGACCCCGATCTGACCCCTAACGCCGGCCCCTTCGCCTTCGAACTGGCCAAGCGGCCGGCAGATGCACGCAGGAACTGGACCCTCACACGCCTCAATGGTTAGTCTGTCTGCTTTTTCCCCTCTTTTGCTCCATTTCTCTTTCTCAAATGAATTTAATTCAAAAATGTTTTATTGGCATGACTAAATAACTTGTTGAACATTCTCCCCCATCTCGCTCTCTTTCTTTCTTTATCCTTCCCTCTATTACTCTCCCTTGCTCTCTCTCTCTCTCATTCTTATTTCCTGTCTTTGTCTCTAAAACTCTCAACCTCCATCTGTAACTCCCCACAAACTCTCTTTTCCTCCCCACCTCTCTCTCTCTTCCCCCTCTCTCTTCCTTCCCCCCTCTCTCTCTTTCTCTCTTCTCCTCCCCTCTCTCTCTCTGTGTGTCCCTATCCCAGGTGAATATGCTCAGGTCAGGCTGCGGATAGGTTTTCTGGAGAGTGGTATCTACGAGGTTCCTATCATCATCACAGACTCAGGCAACCTGCCCATGTCCAATACATCCTACCTACAGGTCAAGGTGTGTCAGTGTGATCACCATGGAGACTGCGTGGACATGGAACGCATCATCGCAGCAGGGCTGGGCACTGGAGCCATCATCGCAATCCTCATCTGTATCATCATACTGCTAGGTGAGTCTGGTTATACAGGCTAAGACGAGCTTACCCACACACTCAAGCAGACTTGCACACACCAACACACAGCCATATCCCCTGCCTTATCTCCCACATTCTCCTATCTGGGTATTTTTATAGCTCCAGTACAATCTCAGAAATAAATGTTTGGATTTGTTCCGAAACGTTTAGTTATACTGTAGGTACATATGTCAGATAATACCTTTCTCTAGTGATGGAGAAATTAAGTTTCCTGAAGCGTCGAGATTTTCCAACCAATTGTGTCAAAACATGTTCATTACGAGGCTTTGATCAACATAGTGTACACTAGCGGCACCTCGCGATCAAAATAATTTAGAGCAGCCAAATTATTATAGTTGACATCCCATACCCCATAGCGTGTGCGCAGCGTGGCCTTTTTTGTCTAATACCAAACCAATACCAAACCAATACCAAACCAATACCAAACCAATACCAAACCAATACCAAACCAATACCAAACCAATTAGTTCGACCAAACGAAGCTTCGGATGCCATTGATCACGTGCTTCTGATAAAAGGATACAGGCATCGACACACTGCTCAGCAATGTTGACGGATGCCCCGGGAACTCCAGCATCAAACGTAACATCACTACCTTTCTCGACGGGTAAAAAAAACATGCTTTTTGCCTTCATATGTGACCAACTGGCTCGATTCGGACTTATGTAACAACATTTTCAATGGTGTTTTTTACATTGGATAAAAGTAGAGACTCAGAGTTAGAAAATGTTATTTCATGCACTACAGTTGAGGAACAATGGGAAAGTATTTCTACTTTGAAAGTTGATAAGGGTGTAACCTCACTTTTGAGAAAAACGCCCTTCAATGTTTTGGTACCTACTAGAGAGCTCTTCTTTATCTACACCCATTCAGCATCACTCATATCCTTTTAATCTTTAGCCCCACCTATCTCTTTAAGGATTCACATGTGAGGCTATGTACTAAACAACAAAAAATGTCAAGACTAAAGGCTGACTTATACTATGGGTATGTTCTTAAATTTGTGCCAGAGTGTGCTCTGGGAGTTCGTTATCTCAGAGCATTGTCAGATTGTCCATTCGTAAATTCACAGCGTTTTGCTCTCTGAGAGTTCAGAGCGCACACTGGACGCTCTGGCCTAACAACAGCAGTCAAGCACCCAAGCTAACTAGCTAACGTTGGCTAGCTTGCTAGCTATTTCCAGACACAAATGAGAGAAGAGGTCATTCTGACCATTTTACTCCCCCTAGCAGAGCTGGTTAGGCTGTGTTTATGTTATCCAGAGCGTTGGTGACTGCAACTGTGCTGCTGGCAACAATTTAATTACGTTTTTTTTGCAACGTTTACTGACACCGGCCATTTTCATCGGGTGTTGAGCGTTCGTAAATTTGTCAGTTATTCGTCAGTGAGCTCTGGCACACTCAAACAGGAGTGCTCTGAAATCAGAGTTGATAGCCAGAGTGAATTTATCAGCTACGTCTAACGACAGTTATCGCAGTATTTTTTTATTTATTTTTATTTCACCTTTATTTAACCAGGTAGGCTAGTTGAGAACAAGTTCTCATTTGCAACTGCGACCTGGCCAAGATAAAGCATAGCAGTGTGAACAGACAACACAGAGTTACACATGGAGTAAACAATTAGCAAGTCAATGACACAGTAGAAAAAATGGGCAGTCTATATACAATGTGTGCAAAAGGCATGAGGTAGGCGAATAATACAATTTTGCAGATTAACACTGGAGTGATAAATGATCAGATGGTCATGTACAGGTAGAGATATTGGTGTGCAAAAGAGCAGGAAAGTAAATAAATAAAAACAGTATAAAAACAGTATGGGAATGAGGTAGGTGAAAATGGGTGAGCTATTTACCTATAGACTATGTACAGCTGCAGCGATCGGTTAGCTGCTCGGATAGCTGATGTTTGAAGTTGGTGAGGGAGATAAAAGTCTCCAACTTCAGCGATTTTTGCAATTCGTTCCAGTCACAGGCAGCAGAGTACTGGAACGAAACGCGGCCAAATGAGGTGTTGGCTTTAGGGATGATCAGTGAGATACACCTGCTGGAGCGCGTGCTACGGATGGGTGTTGCTATCGTGACCAGTGAACTGAGATAAGTTGGAGCTATACCTAGCATGGACTTGTAGATGACCTGGAGCCAGTGGGTCTGGCGACGGATATGTAGTGAGGGCCAGCCGACTAGAGCATACAGGTCGCAGTGGTGGGTGGTATAAGGTGCTTTAGTGACAAAACGGATGGCACTGTGATAGACTGCATCCAGTTTGCTGAGTAGAGTGTTGGAAGCCATTTTGTAGATGACATCGCCGAAGTCGAGGATCGGTAGGATAGTCAGTTTTACTAGGGTAAGCTTGGCAGCTTGAGTGAAGGAGGCTTTGTTGCGGAATAGAAAGCCGACTCTTGATTTGATTTTTGATTGGAGATGTTTGATGTGAGTCTGGAAGGAGAGTTTGCAGTCTAGCCAGACACCTAGGTACTTATAGATGTCCACATATTCAAGGTCGGAACCATCCAGGGTGGTGATGCTAGTCGGGCATGCGGGTGCAGGCAGCGATCGGTTGAAAAGCATGCATTTGGTTTTACTCGCGTTTAAGAGCAGTTGGAGGCCACGGAAGGAGTGCTGTATGGCATTGAACCTCGTTTGGAGGTTTGATAGCACAGTGTCCAATGACGGGCCGAAAGTATATAGAATGGTGTCGTCTGCGTAGAGGTGGATCAGGGAATCGCCCGCAGCAAGAGCAACATCATTGATATATACAGAGAAAAGAGTCGGCCCGAGAATTGAACCCTGTGGCACCCCCATAGAGACTGCCAGAGGACCGGACAGCATGCCCTCCGATTTGACACACTGAACTCTGTCTGCAAAGTAATTGGTGAACCAGGCAATGCAGTCATCCGAAAAACCGAGGCTGTTGAGTCTGCCGATAAGAATATGGTGATTGACAGAGTCGAAAGCCTTGGCGAGGTCGATGAAGATGGCTGCACAGTACTGTCTTTTATCGATGGCGGTTATGATATCGTTTAGTACCTTGAGTGTGGCTGAGGTGCACCCGTGACCGGCTCGGAAACCAGATTGCACAGCGGAGAAGGTACGGTGGGATTCGAGATGGTCAATGACCTGTTTGTTGACTTGGCTTTCGAAGACCTTAGATAGGCAGGGCAGGATGGATATAGGTCTATAGCAGTTTGGGTCCAGGGTGTCTCCCCTTTGAAGAGGGGGATGACTGCGGCAGCTTTCCAATCCTTGGGGATCTCAGACGATATGAAAGAGAGGTTGAACAGGCTGGTAATAGGGGTTGCGACAATGGCGGCAGATAGTTTCAGAAATAGCGGGTCCAGATTGTCAAGCCCAGCTGATTTGTACGGGTCCAGGTTTTGCAGCTCTTTCAGAACATCTGCTATCTGGATTTGGGTAAAGGAGAACCTGGAGAGGCTTGGGTGAGGAACTACGGGGGGCGGAGCTGTTGGCCGAGGTTGGAGTAGCCAGGCGGAAGGCATTGCCAGCCGTTGAGAAGTGCTTATTGAAGTTTTCGATAATCATGGATTTATCAGTGGAGACCGTGTTTCCTAGCCTCAGTGCAGTGGGCAGCTGGGAGGAGGTGCTCTTGTTCTCCATGGACTTCACAGTGTCCCAGAACTTTTTGGAGTTGGAGCTACAGGATGCAAACTTCTGCCTGAAGAAGCTGGCCTTAGCTTTCCTGACTGACTGCGTGTATTGGTTCCTGACTTCCCTGAACAGTTGCATATCACGGGGCTATTCGATGCTATTGCAGTCCGCCACAGGATGTTTTTGTGCTGGTCGAGGGCAGTCAGGTCTGGAGTGAACCAAGGGCTGTATCTGTTCTTAGTTCTGCATTTTTGAATGGAGCATGCTTATCTAAAATGGTGAGGAAGTTACCTTTAAAGAATGACCATGCATCCTCAACTGACGGGATGAGGTCAATGTCCTTCCAGGATACCCGGGCCAGGTCGATTAGAAAGGCCTGCTCACAGAAGTGTTTTAGGGAGCGTTTGACAGTGATGAGGGGTGGTCGTTTGACTGCGGCTCCGTGGCGGATACAGGCGATGAGGCAGTGATCGCTGAGATCCTGGTTGAAGACAGCGGAGGTATATTTGGAGGGCCAGTTGGTCAGGATGACGTCTATGAGGGTGCCCTTGTTTACAGAGTTAGGGTTGTACCTGGTGGGTTCCTTGATGATTTGAGTGAGATTGAGGGCATCTAGCTTAGATTGTAGGACTGCCGGGGTGTTAAGCATATCCCAGTTTAGGTCACCTAACAGAACAAACTCTGAAGCTAGATGGGGGCGATCAATTCACAAATGGTGTCCAGGGCACAGCTGGGAGCTGACGGGGTCGGTAGCAGGCGGCAACAGTGAGAGACTTGTTTCTGGAGAGAGTAATTTTCAAAATTAGTAGTTCAAACTGTTTGGGTATGGACCTGGAAAGTATGACATTACTTTGCAGGCTATCTCTGCAGTAGACTGCGACTCCGCCCCTTTGGCAGTTCTATCTTGACGGAAGATGTTATAGTTGGGTATGGAAATCTCTGAATTTTTGGTGGCCTTCCTGAGCCAGGATTCAGACACGGCAAGGACATCAGGGTTAGCAGAGTGTGCTAAAGCAGTGAGTAAAACAAACTTAGGGAGGAGGCTTCTGATGTTGACATGCATAAAACCAAGACTTTTTCGATCACAGAAGTCAACAAATGAGGGTACCTGGGGACATGCAGGGCCTGGGTTTACCTCCGCATCACCCGCGGAACAGAGAAGGAGTAGTATGAGGGTGCGGCTAAAGGCTATCAAAACTGGTCGCCTAGAGCGTTGGGGGCAGAGAATAAGAGGAGCAGGTTTCTGGGCATGGTAGAATATATTCAGGGCATAATAAGCAGACAGGGGTATGGTGGGGTGCGGGTACAGCGGAGGTAAGCCCAGGCACTGGGTGATGATGAGAGAGGTTGTATCTCTGGACATGCTGGTTGTAATGGGTGAGGTCACCGCATGTGTGGGGGGTGGGACAAAGGAGGTAACAGGGGTATGCAGAGTGGATCTAGGGGCTCCATTGTGAACTAAAACAATGATAACTAACCTGAACAACAGTATACAAGGCATATTGACATTTGAGAGAGACATACAGCGAGGCATACAGTAATCACAGGTGTTGAATTGGGAAAGCTAGCTAAAAACAGTAGGCGAGGCTAATCAGCTAGCACAACAAACAGCAGGTAAAATGGCGTTGACTAGGCAACTGGGTGGACAGATAAACAAACAAGCAGAATGGGGTACCGTGATTAATGGACAGTCCAGCGTGCGTCAGCTATGTAGCCAAGAGATCAGTGTCCAGGGGGCAGCGGTGGATGGGCAGGGAAGCTGGGCTGGCGAGTGTTATCCAGGTTTAAAAAAAACTAACAATGACTAAATAGCTTGTAGCTAGTTAGCTGGTTAGCGTCTGGAGGTTCTTGAGTGTGTCATAAAAATAAAATAAAAATTAAAAGTAATAGCGATTCCGTATCACAGTGGGTGAGGCAGGTTTCCAGAAGGTATAAACAAAATAAAAATCAAAGAGAGATAGAAAGTAAATGGGTTCAGAGTGTTTGGGATGCGGTGATTCAGATGGTTAGCAGGCCTGTGCAGTAACATCATAAACATGGTATTGAAATAGTTACTTGCATAGCGGAGTCTTTTGTTTAGATCTGTAGCTAGCTAGCTAAACAATTAACCATAATCCCAACTCATAACATTACTACACTTGATGAATATGCAGGTAGCTAACCAACCAGGTTCAATGTTTGCTAGTTATAGCCTAATGTTAGCTAGCAATGCCAATGGCTCTGAAATACAAATAATATTACTACACAGATCACACAAGTAACGTTAGCTAGCTAGCTAATAGTACACTTTAACTTGAAATGAAAACAACTTTTCTGACAAAACTAAAAATGTGTAATATCTGAAAATGTAGCTAGCTAGACTCTCTTACCCATATACAAGGATGGACGCTTCTCCCTCTTTGTCACGGATGCCGTGGTTGTCCTTAGTTTGAAGATGTAATCCAGAGACATGTGTTTTCAACAGCCTTCTGAGTGTTTTCTTTTCAACTCCGTCTGCATATATGTAATCAAATGCCAGAATGCCAGAATTCTCTCCATCTTCTTTGCTATCATACTTCATTTGCTATCATACTCTAATTCCATTTATTTAAAAACTCGGTCCTCCAGAAAGTGGAGAGCAACAAATCAAAATCTAATTTTATTTGTCAAATGTGCAGAATACAACAGGTGTAGTAGACCTTACTGTGAAATGCTTACTTACAAGCCCTTAACCAACAAGGCAGTTAAGAAAAATAAGTGTCATGAAAGTATTTCCTAACATAAATGGAAGTTAAAAAAATAATGATAATAATTAAAGAGCAATAATAAAATAACAGTAACCAGGCTATATACAAGGGCTACCGCTACAGAGTCAATGTGCGGGGGCACAGATTAGTCGAGGTAATTGAGGGAATATGTACATGTAGGTAGACTTATGCAGCTCTACTACGTGATATCTTTTTTTTAAAAGCAGCATTAGAAAGGATTACCTACACATACTGACCAGCTCACATTATAGACGGAAGCCAATCATGGTTAGGGGGAAGGTTGCTCGCTTTTTTTCGTGGATAAACCAACTAGGCTCATAATTGAACAATTGTATTCGTATTTACAAATGGTACAAGCTTGTTATTAAGGCACTTGAAAGTTCACATGTTCCAGAAGGTATTTCTGCCAAAAAAAACACATTTTGCTAAAAGAAAAGTTTACGTTAAAATGGCTCTCCGTTGAAGTAGTGACGTGCGACAGCTGCCTAGTTTCCTGAAACAAGTCACATATAGTACCACCACAGTTACAAAGCCATTTGGTCCTTGTAGACTTCAAAATGTTCCTCTACCATAGCACAGTTAAACTGGTACAACACTTCCACTCGCGGTTGGCCAAAAATAATTAGCGGAAAGCCACACCCCGCCTAAGCCATAACACCTATATAATTTTCCAATGTGCCTTGTCTTTTAGACAAGGACACACAGCTGTCTTCAAACATGGAAAATCAAGCCGCTCATGAGTTCAGCAACACCTTGTGAAATGGCACAATATGCTTCTGTGGATAAAATTCAACCCACTCAATCAATTAACAATGCCAGCCTACCATAAACACATTTCCAATACATACAGTTCCATTTACAACCACGAAAACCAATACACCCTGATTTATTTTGCTATCTGGAACCTAAAAGAGTTCTTCAGCTGTCCCCATAGGAGAACCCTTTGAAGAACCGATATAGAACCCAAAAGGGTTTTCCCTTCAACCAAAAAGGTTATCCTATGGGGACAGCCAAACAACCCCTCTGGGGAATAATATTCTAAGAGCTAGCAAGAAACCATAATATAATGTATCTATTTCTATGATGAAACATATTGATATGTAGCTATACCCAGGGGTGTCATTTTGGTTTCTTGGATTGGAATTGTGTTGAATTTGGCTTATATCACGCTATACCACAATGAACAACGAAATCTCCGCTGTGCTTTAACAGTGTCATGGATAGTGCCCTACACACTAAACAAGGCTGTTGTAAACCTAGGCTAGCTAAGGAAGTCATTTTGCCATTGCATGACCTAGGTTTTTCCTGAAATGACACCACTGGATATTCCACCAAGATTTTGATAAAAACCAACCAGCTAAATTGTTTCTTACCTTTTCAGAAGAGTTGCAGTGTTGTGGGATTGTGGGATATGGTGCTAAACACCTTGACAAGTTCCTTGTCTTTTCAGAGACTATATTCCAAAAAAAATTCACTGCCCCCTCCCCTCTTGGCTCTATTGCATCCAATGTCCCCCTCTGTGGTTGCTGGTTTGAAACAAGGAACTCAATAATGTCCATAATCATAGTCAAATACATGCGATTTCTTGCCAGCTACCTATCATGAATTAGTGTTGACAGCGATGTTCCCATAGCACATCAAACTAGTTTTTCTTTACACAGTGCAGTGTATTTAAAATTCTCTTTGCTTGATGGGTGCCTAGCAAATCATTTGGTACTATCAATAGCATTCCTCCAGATAGAATACCCAGCTTTATTGCAGGCCTTGTCTGCGTTAGCATTGGACCTTACACATAACTTTCGACAATGGGGGAAAAAAAGGCTGCATCTACACTCTCTTCCTATGAACTAACCTGAATAAAAATAGGTGTGGCATGACAAGAAGCTGATTAAACAGGAAAGTAACTGGAATTATGCAACCCTACCTGCAAGTGACATTCTACTGGCTTGCAAAGTGATTTGTAAATCCTATTGGAATCCAGCCATAGTTAGGATACAGTTGGAATGGTTTTGTTTCTCTTTTGGTGAAATTGTATTAACACAATTTCACTTGCACAGCTCATATATTTACATCATCGTATGTACACTTTAAAGCAGTATAAATATGCATTCAAAACAGCATTGAATATTACATTGGTTAGTTGAATGTGTTCTTGATTGAAACAATAAAAAACTACCTAAAACAAAAGTGCTTAAAAAATATCCAATCTGTAAAGCCTTTAAATGTGCACACATGATTTAAAACAAAAGTAAACATTTTTAAGACATGGAAAACATGTTAAAAATGTACTTTGTTAAAAAAGCTATCTTCGGTTCTTTGTACGGGAACGGGGTGTCCTTATCAAAAAAGCTTCCACCTGCTCTTCCGAATCAACTCCGTACCCATCCACCGGGGCCCGGAGGAGACTCCTCCCCTAGGCGCATCGCCCTAGGTCCCACAGCGCTGACAGGCCATTACCGCCAGGACCTTAGGTGTAATAATATAATATATGCCATTTAGCTGACGCTTTTATCCAAAGCGACTTACAGTCATGTGTGCATACATTCTACGTATGGGTGGTCCCGGGAATCGAACCCACTACCCTGGCGTTACAAGCGCCATGCTCTACCAACTGAGCTACGGTGTGGTGGGGGACCCTTCTTCTGGGGTCTATACCCCATTTCATTCGTACCACCCCAAGGCTTCAGTGTCTACCAAAGCCATTACCTGGTGGGTGGTCTCTACTTGTTTTCCTACCAACAGTGCATCTGTAAGGGAAGGGGGGTGAGCCAGAGCTTGGTGAAGCCCTGCGGTGGGATATAGGCCTTCGACCCACCCCATATAGCACGAGCTGAACAGTTGGAATAGTTATTCACCCACAACCTGCATTCATAATTCATGTCAGGGTTTGGAACACTATGAGGAGTCTAAGGTAGCCATTTAAACAGAAACAACCACTTATGAAACGGGTGCAAAGAATCTGATTGGATTAGTTTCGAAAAATGTTTGTGTAGCATAAAATTAAATCAATAAATCAATCCAATTTTATTTATATAGCCCTTCGTACATCAGCTGATATCTCAAAGTGCTGTACAGAAACCCAGCCTAAAACCCCAAACAGCAAGCAATGCAGGTGTAGAAGCACGGTGGCTAGGAAAAACTCCCTAGAAAGGCCAAAACCTAGGAAGAAACCTAGAGAGGAACCAGGCTATGTGGGGTGGCCAGTCCTCTTCTGGCTGTGCCGGGTGGAGATTATAACAGAACATGGCCAAGATGTTCAAATGTTCATAAATGACCAGCATGGTCGAATAATAACAAGGCAGAACAGTTGAAACTGGAGCAGCAGCACAGTCAGGTGGACTGGGGACAGCAAGGAGTCATCATGTCAGGTCATCCTGGGGCATGGTCCTAGGGCTCAGGTCAGTTGAAACTGGACCAGCAGCATGGCCAGGTGGACTGGGGACAGCAAGGAGCCATCATGTCAGGTAGTCCTGGGGCATGGTCCTAGGGCTCAGGTCCTCCGAGAGAGAGAAAGAAAGAAGGAGAGAATGTAGAATTAGAGAACGCACACTTAGATTCACACAGGACACCGAATAGGACAGGAGAAGTACTCCAGATATAACAAACTGACCCTAGCTCCCCGACACAAACTACTGCAGCATAAATACTGGAGGCTGAGACAGGAGGGGTCAGGAGACACTGTGGCCCCATCCGAGGACACCCCCGGACAGGGCCAAACAGGAAGGATATAACCCCACCCACTTTGCCAAAGCACAGCCCCCACACCACTAGAGGGATATCTTCAACCACCAACTTACCATCCTGAGACAAGGCTGAGTATAGCCCACAAAGATCTCCGCCACGGCACAACTCAAGGGGGGGGGCGCCAACCCAGACAGGATGACCACAACAGTGAATCAACCCACTCAGGTGACGCACCCCCTGCAGGGACGGCATGAGAGAGCCCCAGTAAGCACTGTTAGAGGCAGAGAATCCAAGTGGAAAGAGGGGAACTGGCCAGGCAGAGACAGCAAGGGCGGTTCGTTGCTCCAGAGCCTTTCCGTTCACCTTCCCACTCCTGGGCCAGACTACACTCAATCATATGACCCACTGAAGAGATAAGTCTTCAGTAAAGACTTAAAGGTTGAGACCGAAATCAAGCAATGTACATACAAAAACAGATACACATTTGGCAGAGAGAACAATCTATGGCTTGGGTGGCTGGAGTCTTTGACATTTTTTGGGGCCCTTTGACACCACCTGGTATATAGGTCCTGGATTTGTTTTAATTTAAACTTGATTTAAATAGAACAAATTCTTATTTATAATGACAGCCTACCCCAGCCAAACCTGTGCCAATTGTGCGCCACCCTATGTGACTCCCAATCACGGCTGGATGTGATACTGCCTGGGTTCAAAACAGGGACTGTAGTGATGCCCCTTGCACTGAGATGCAGTGCCTTACACCGCTGCGCCACTCGGGAGCCCATGGCAAGGACCTAAGCCCCCGTGATGTACTGTGCCATTCTCACCACCCTCTGTAGCATCTTACGGTCAAGTGCCTTGCAGTTGCCGTACCTAGCGATGATGCAGCCAGTCAAGATGCTCTCAATGGTGCAGCTGTAGAACCTTTTGAGGAACTGAGGGCCCATGCCAAATCTTTGACCCACACCTCTACAGCCCCACGATGTAGATGGGGTGTGCTCACCCCTTCATTTCTTGTAGTCCACTATCAGCTCCTTTGTCTTGCTGACGTTGAGGGAGAGGTTGTTGTCCTGGCACCACACTGCCTGCCAGATCTCTGACCTCCTCTCTGTAGGCTGCCTCATCGTCGTCTGTGATCAGTCCTACCACCGTCATGTTGTCAGCAAACTTGATGATGGTGTTGGAGTTGTTCACGGCCACGCAGTTCTAGCTGTGCTAGCTGAACAGTTAGTACAGGAAGGGACTAAGCACACACCCCTGGGGAGCCCCGTGTTGATGGTTAGAGCGGTGGATGTGTTGTCAACTATCCTCACCACCTGAGAGCAGGATTCAGTTGCAGAGGGAGGTATTCAGACCCAGGGTCTTGAGGTTGGTGATGAGCTTGGAGTGGACTATTTGATCTCAGTCTTATATTGACGCTTTGCCTGTTTGATGGCTCGTTGGAGGTCGTGGCGGGATTTCTTTGAAGCGTCCAGATTACTGTCCTGCTCCTTGAATGCGGCAGCTCTAGCCTTTAGCTCAGTGCGGATGTTGCCTGTAATCCATGGCTTCTGGTTGTGGTTTGTACGTATGGTCACGATGTCGTCGATGCATTTATTAAAGAAGCCATTGACTGATGTGGTAAACTCCTCAACTTTATCGGATAAATGCCAGAACATAGCGAAACAGTCTCCTTAGCTTAGCATCCGCTTCAATGGACCTCTTCCGTATTGAGCACATCACCGGTACTTCCTAACCCCCTTTCCCCCTTTTACAGCCCTTTGACCCCTCTACCCCCCTCGCCCAGTCTACCCCAACCTCCCCAGTCTAGCCCTTTGCCTCACCCTTAATGCACCTGTCACAACCCCAGCCTCACTCCCAGCCATGTTCTGAAATCTGCACTGAATATGTGGATCAAAGCAGGGAATTGCTGATCAAGCTCCTTTCAAGCTTAAATACCTCCCCTCTTTAACATGGCAGAGAAATATGGATGAATAAAAACTGAAGCTACATGTTGTTCCCTTCATCCTTACCTACTTTCTATCTTCTCTCCACCACTATCCTTTTTATTGTTCTCTCTCTCTCTCTCTCTCTCTCTCTCTCTCTCCCTCCCCCTCCCTCTCTCTCTCCCCCTCTCTCCCCCCTCTCTCTCTCTCTCTCTCTCTCTCCCCCCCCTCTCTCTCTCTGTGTGTTTTTGAGTGATAAGGGAATGTAGTGTAAATGTGCCCTTGGATGCAATGTGCACTGCTCAAATGAAATGGTTGTGAAGTTCTAATTATTCCTCTCTCTCTCTCCCATCCTACCTCTGTTCCTTCCTCTCTCCCCTCATCCTCCCTCTCTCTCTCCCCTCCTACCTCTGTTCCTTCCTCTCTCCCCTCATCCTCCCTCTCTCTCTCTCTCTCCTACCTCTGTTCCTTCCTCTCTCCCCTCATCCTCCCTCTCTCCCTACCCTCCTCCTCCCTATTTTTCCCTCCCCCTCTCCGTAGTGATGGTGTTGTTCTTTGTGATGTGGATGAAGAGGAGGGATAAGGAACGTCAGGCCAAGCAGCTGCTCATCGACCCAGAGGACGATGTCAGAGACAACATACTGAAGTACGACGAAGAAGGAGGAGGAGAGGAGGACCAGGTAGAGAAAACACACACTAACATTAGCATAATGATAGCATAGCCAATCAGCTGTTGAATCAGATGGAGGGTTAGTCCGCTAACTGCTAGTGGGAGACAAGGTCAGTGCTTGGGTAAAGGGGGGAGGCAAGGACGATTTACAGTGGTTGACACACAGACAAACACACACACTGAGGGACTCTCACATGGGGGCAATTCCACGAAAACGGAACTATTCTGAGATTTTTCACTTTAAAATGTATGTCAAATTTACAATCTACACAGAAAAAAATATATACAAAAACACATTTACTTGAAGAACAGTGCAGATGCAAAGTTTGGTAAAACAATGAACTGCAAAAATCATCATTCTGTAAACAAACTTTGCACTTGTTTTTTAAAATTGTATTTGTGAATTTTTACAAGTAGTACTTGTTCATAGAGGTGTATGGTTTGTTAATATTAGCAATCAATGAATGAGTCTCAGCGTCATTTTGTTCCAGTGGACTTGCCCATGGGGGTTGTAGGACCTAGCTGACCAATCATTGGATATTAATAATGGCACTCTGAGAGGGGGTGATAAACATTTATTGCCATGGAAATGGCATGGGAGGCGGGGGGTAAGGCGAGAGACCATCTTTCACTGCGATGGATGCTACTTCCCACCCATTGTTCGGGGAAATTGTCATGTGGAGGAATCGGCAGTGACGGGAAAATTAACTGTTGGTGAGCGTAGCGGCTAGTTCCCCCTGATCAGCCCCCCCAGCTGTGAGATGGATTAGTAATGTCTGTCTGGGACTCCCAGTGGTGAGGGGCTATGGGGAGTGGTCAGGCCAGGGACAGCTACAGGAACAGTCACAAAGTCTGGTTCTCTGGTTCTAAACGGATACTATGCTACACTGATGTCAATGGCAGAGCCGTAGAATGTGCAACCCATAGGGCCTTGGTCAAAAGTACACTATAAAGGGGATAGGGCGACATTTGGGATGTAGACAAAGTCTGGCCCTCTGGTCCTAAATGGTTACTATACTGAGGCTAACACCATTGTGTGTTGATGGTCATATAGCCAATGTTAACAACAGCACAGGCCTGACCTGTAACAAATCCAGACAATCCAAAAAGTAAGGTGTACAGTCTCTCTATACATTAATCGCACATTGTGGCTCTCTTCTGTGGTACTAACGGCCATATCCTCTTCAACCAGCCACTGCTAAGAAAACCACAAACCTCTTTCAGAAGACCCAAACGCAAATATATAATAATAATATATGCCATTTAGCAGACGCTTTTATCCAAAGCGACTTACAGTCATGTGTGCATACATTCTACGTATGGGTGGTCCCGGGGATTGAACCCACTACCCTGGCGTTACAAGCGCCATGCTCTACCAACTGAGCTACAGAAGGACCGCAAAGACTTCCAGACATACAGTTATAATACAGCCTCTCAAATGACAAACACACACACATTGCACATGTTACTTTAAGCGTTTTTAAATGGATAAAACAAATACATCAGCTTTTTGCCTATCATCCTGGTGTCAAAGACTAAGAATGGTGAGCAATGATAAAACCCAGCTATTTTCCTCCGGTAACAATGGCTGAGTCCCTTTCAGACCTGACTGACTAGCTGGCTGTCTGTAGAGATGTCTGTGGTCGCATTCCAGATGGCACCCTATTCCGTATACAGTGCACTTCTTTTGGACCCTGGTCAAAAGTAGTGCACTTTAAAGAGAATAAGGTGCCAAAGGGAAATACGCCTGCATATGTGTTCTCCTCTGTCTAAGAAATAACAATAAAGCCTAGCATAGTGACAAAGCCATCTGTATTTATCCATCCATTTCCTCGACCTCTCTCTCTGTCCATCATGTTATGGTGGCATTCACAGCTCTCCCCTGAAAGTGTTTCATTGGTTAGCTATTACGGTGAACAAAGCCCAAGGTCATTACTTGGCCAGGCTTTAATGTCTCTGAAAATGCTCTTTAAGTCGATCCCCCTTGGAGATGAATGTTTCATCGTGTTTTTCAATGAATCAGACACTGGCAATTCAAAAGGAGATCAGAGCCTATCTCTCTTAGCCTTCTATCTCTCTCACGCTCTCTCTCAATTCAATGTAATGGCTTTATTGGCATGGGAAACATGTTTACATTGCCGAAGTAAGTAAAATAGATAGACAAAAGTGAAATAAACAATAAAAAAATGAACACTCTCTCATTCACTGAGTCAGTGTAATAAGGTCATGTTGGAATGAGAGAGAAGGATCATGACAGCAGTTACATACACTGTTAAAAATTACTCTTTGGATAAACCTAAAAAAAAATCTTCACCTGCTTACAAGTAAATTAGTTTTTTTAAATGCAAAAATACGGCATGTGTTGAATTCAAATGTAATGCTTCAATTTTATTTATTTTTTATTTTCTAGTTGAGAACAAGTTCTCATTTGCAACTGCGACCTGGCCAAGATAAAGTATAGCAGTGTGAACAGACAACACAGAGTTACACATGGAGTAAACAATTAACAAGTCAATAACACAGTAGAAAAAAAGAGAGTGTATATACATTGTGTGCAAAAGGCATGAGGAGCTAGGCGAATAATTACAATTCTGCAGATTAACACTGGAGTGATAAATGATCAGATGGTCATGTACAGGTAGAGATATTGGTGTGCAAAAGAGCAGAAAAGTAAATAAATAAAAACAGTATGGGGATGAGGTAGGTAAAAATGGGTGGGCTATTTACCGATAGACTATGTACAGCTGCAGCGATCGGTTAGCTGCTCAGATAGCAGATGTTTGAAGTTGGTGAGGGAGATAAAAGTCTCCAACTCCAAAAGTCTCCAACTTCAGCGATTTTTGCAATTCGTTCCAGTCACAGGCAGCAGAGAACTGGAACGAAAGGCGGCCAAATGAGGTGTTGGCTTTAGGGATGATCAGTGAGATACACCTGCTGGAGCGCGTGCTACGGGTGGGTGTTGCCATCGTGACCAGTGAACTGAGATAAGGTGGAGCTTTACCTAGCATGGACTTGTAGATGACCTGGAGCCAGTGGGTCTGGCGACGAATATGTAGTGAGTGGCAGCCGACTAGAGCATACAGGTCGCAGTGGTGGGTGGTATAAGGTGCTTTAGTGACAAAACGGATGGTACTATGATAAACTGCATCCAGTTTGCTGAGTAGAGTGTTGGAAGCAATTTTGTAGATGACATCGCCGAAGTCGAGGATCGGTAGGATAGTCCGTTTTACTAGGGTAAGTTTGGCGAGTGAAGGAGGCTTTGTTGCGGAATAGAAAGCCGACTCTAGATTTGATTTTCAATTGGAGATGTTTGATATGAGTCTGGAAGGAGAGTTTACAGTCTAGCCAGACACCTAGGTGCTTATCGATGTCCACATATTCAAGGTCAGAACCATCTAGGGTGGTGATGCTAGTCAGGCGTGCAGGCAGCGAACGGTTGAAACACATGCATTTGGTTTTACTAGCGTTTAAGAGCAGTTGGAGGCCACGGAAGGAGTGTTGTATGGCATTGAAGCTCGTTTGGAGGTTAGATAGCACAGTGTCCAAGGACGGGCCGGAAGTATATAGAATGGTGTCGTCTGCGTAGAGGTGGATCAGGGAACAGCAAGAGCAACATCATTGATATATACAGAGAAAAGAGTCGGCCCGAGAATTGAACCCTGTGGCACCCCCATAGAGACTGCCAGAGGACCGGACAGCATACCCTCCGATTTGACACACTGAACTCTGTCTGCAAAGTAGTTGGTGAACCAGGCAAGACAGTCATCAGAAAAACCGAGGCTACTGAGTCTGCCGATAAGAATATGGTGATTGACAGAGTCGAAAGCCTTGGCAAGGTCGATGAAGACGGCTGCACAGTACTGTCTTTTATCGATGGCGGTTATGATATCGTTTAGTACCTTGAGCGTGGATGAGGTGCACCCGTGACCGGCTCGGAAACCATATTGCACAGAGGAGAAGGTACGGTGGGATTCGAGATGGTCAGTGACCTGTTTGTTGACTTGGCTTTCGAAGACCTTAGATAGGCAGGGCCGGATGGAAATAGGTCTGTAACAGTTTGGGTCCAGGGTGTCTCCCCCTTTGAAGAGGGGGATGACTGCGGCAGCTTTCAATCCTTGGGGATCTCAGACAATATCAAAGAGAGGTTGAACAGGCTGGTAATAGGGGTTGCGACAATGGCGGCGGATAGTTTCAGAAATAGAGGGTCCAGATTGTCAAGCCCAGCTGATTTGTACGGGTTCAGGTTTTGCAGCTCTTTCAGAACATCTGCTATCTGGATTTGGGTAAAGGAGAACCTGGAGAGGCTTGGGCGAGTAGCTGCGGGGGAGCTGTTGGCCGAGGTTGGAGTAGCCAGGAGGAAGGTATGGCCAGCCGTTGAGAAATGCTTGTTGAAGTTTTCGATAATCATGGATTTATCGGTGGTGACCGTGTTACCTAGCCTCAGTGCAGTGGGCAGCTGGGAGGAGGTGCTCTTGTTCTCCATGGACTTCACGGTGTCCCAGAACCTTTTGGAGTTGGAGCTACAGGATGCAAATTTTTGCCTGAAGAAGCTGGCCTTAGCTTTCCTGACTGACTGCGTGTATTTGTTCCTGACTTCCCTGAACAGTTGCATATCGCGGGGACTATTCGATGCTATTGCAGTCCGCCAGAGAATGTTTTTGTGTTGGTCGAGGGCAGTCAGGTCTGGAGTGAACCAAGGGCTATATCTGTTCTTAGTTCTGCATTTTTTGAACGGAGCATGCTTATCTAAAATGGTGAGGAAGTTACTTTTAAAGAATGACCAGGCATCCTCAACTGAAGGGATGAGCTCAATGTCCTTCCAGGATACCCGGGCCAGGTCGATTAGAAAGGCCTGCTCACAGAAGTATTTTAGGGAGCGTTTGACAGTGATGAGGGGTGGTCGTTTGACTGCGGCTCCGTAGCAGATACAGGCAATGAGGCAGTGATCGCTGAGATCCTGGTTGAAGACAGCGGAGGTGTATTTGGAGGGCCAGTTGGTCAGGATGACGTCTATGAGGGTGCCCTTGTTTACAGATTTAGGGTTGTACCTGGTGGGTTCCTTGATGATTTGTGTGAGATTGAGGGCATCTAGCTTAGATTGTAGGACTGCCGGGGTGTTAAGCATATCCCAGTTCAGGTCACCTAACAGAACAAACTCTGAAGCTAGATGGGGGGCGATCAATTCACAAATGGTGTCCAGGGCACAACTGGGAGCTGAGGGGGGTCGGTAGCAGGTGGCAACAGTGAGAGACTTATTTCTGGAGAGAGTCATTTTTAAATTAGTCGTTCGAACTGTTTGGGTATGGACCTGGAAAGTATGACATTACTTTGCAGGCTATCTCTGCAGTAGACTGCAACTCCTCCCCCTTTGGCAGTTCTATCTTGACGGAAAATGTTATAGTTGGGTATGGAAATCTCAGAATTTTTGGTGGCCTTCCTGAGCCAGGATTCAGACACGGCAAGGACATCAGGGTTAGCAGAGTGTGCTAAAGCAGTGAGTAAAACAAACTTAGGGAGGAGGCTTCTGATGTTGACATGCATGAAACCAAGGCTTTTCGATCACAGAAGTCAACAAATGAGGGTGCCTGGGGACATGCAGGGCCTGGGTTTACCTCCACATCACCCGCGGAACAGAGGAGGAGTAGTATGAGGGTGCGGCTAAAGGCTATCAAAACTGGTCGCCTAGAGCGTTGGGGACAGAGAATAAAAGGAGCAGATTTCTGGGCATGGTAGAATATATTCAGGGAATAATGCGCAGACAGGGGTATGGTGGGGTAAGCCCAGGCACTGGGTGATGATGAGAGAGGTTGCCAACTGTTTCATTGGATTATTACCAAACCTATATTTCAAGTTGCAATTTATTTCATACAACACTCAACTTAAGTTTCCCCTTTGATTAAACTTAATAAATAACAAATCCAAAACTAATGTTTGGGGGGGTCAATAACTTGAAATTATGTTTCCAAACACATTCGACTTTCACATGCCACAAGATCCTAACCAAGCATTGGCTACCATAACATAGAAACATTATCCGTTTCTTTTGAATCACACGCACCTACATACTGTATCGTCACAGATGCTGGCAGTGTACAAGTTTGAGTAATGAATAGAATAGGCCACATTAACTGGAATGACATTCCCTCTCAAGGGTGAGCAAAAATAACAATGTGAATTGTTTGGAGAGCCTCAATGCTTCAGGAAGTGTCATTTTCCCACCACTACCGCTATCCAATGCGCATGAGGTGTTGAAAGCAATTTAGAAGCTTTCATTCCATAAAAAACATTGAACCGTCAAATTTGTTATTTGATTTCAGACTAATTGAAAATAATAGGTTGAACAAACCAAAGTGTAATGTTCAATCATTCCAATCAGTAAAAGCACTTCAGGTGTACAACAGCCTCATGTTGCTTTTTACAGTGTATAGTGTGTACAGTGCAGTGGTGTAGTAAAAGGCAAACGCATGCAGTTTATGCACCTTTCGTTTTTTTACAGAAAACCACGAGATTCTCATCACAAAATTGTCCAAGTTCAACTTTTCCCCTGATGCCTTGAGATGGATGAAATCATACCTTGAAGGCAGAACTCAGTGTGTCAGAGTGAGCAATGAGCTGTCGCCCACTCGTAGCTATGATGTGGGCGTGCCCCAAGGGTCAATACTGGGGCCCCTCCTGTTCAGCCTGTACATTAATGATCTGCCTTCTGTATGTACTCGGTCTGAAGTTCAAATGTATGCAGATGTACAGTGATATATGTGCATGCAAAGAGCAAACAACAAGCTGCACAAGAACTCACTACTGTAATGGTCCAGGTTACAAAGTGGCTCTGTGACTCGTGTTTGCATCTCAATGTGAAAAAAACTGTTCTTCACAAAAAGGGCAACAGATGCTACTGAGCCAGATGTCTATGTGTCAGGGGAGAAGCTCCAGGTGGTATCCGATTTTAAGTACCTTGGCATCATACTTGATTCCAACCTCTCTTTTAAAAAGCATGTGAAAAAGGTAATTCAAATAACTAAATTCAATCTAGCTAATTTCCGATTTATACGAAATTGTTTGACTACAGAGGTAGCAAAACTGTACTTCAAATCTATGATACTCCCCACTTAACATACTGCTTGACTAGTTGGGCCCAAGCTTGCTGTACAACATTAAAACCTATTCAGTCTGTCTACAAACAGGCTCTCAAAGTGCTTGATAGGAAGCCCAATAGCCATCATCATTGTCACATCCTTAGAAAACATGAGCTCTTGAGTTGGGAAAATCTTGTGCAATACACCGACGCATGTCTTGTATTCAAGATCCTTAATGGCCTGGCTCCCCCTCCACTCAATATTTTTGTTAAACAGAAAACCCAGACATATGGCAGCAGATCCACAAGGTCTGCCATGAGAGGTGACTGTATAGTTCCCCTAAGGAAAAGCACCTTTAGTAAATCTGCATTCTCTGTGAGAGCTTCCCATGTCTGGAATACACTGCCATCAGACACACATAACTGCACCACATATCACACTTTCACAAAATGCTTGAAGACTTGGCTAAAGGTCAATCAGATTTGTGAACATGGTCCCTAGCTGTGTGTTGCCGCTTTCCATGTTGTCTGTAGCTTGTGAGGTATGGAAACACTTTGTTGCTTTTATGAATTTTGTCTTGCTGCTTTTTGTTCTATGTTGCTCTGTCTGTATGCTATGTCTTGCTTGTCCTATGTTGCTATGTTGCTATGTCTATGGTGCTATTGTCTATATTGTAATTGTTTTTAATAACCTGCCCAGGGACTGCGGTTGAAAATTAGCCGGCTGGCTAAAACCGGCACTTTTACTGAAACGTTGATTAATGTGCACTGTCCCTGTAAAAATAAAATAAACTAAACTAAACTAAACTAAAATGCTTTGAAAGGATAGTGAGCATGACTTTATTCACAGCAAATGGCAATCAGCATTTACTCACATATTGTTTTCACCACCACATCACAGCATTTCCAACCAGTGTCACAAGCTCATCTCATAACCTTATGCGATCTCTGATCATGTTTATGTTTATATAGAATAAACTGCTTATGACCGTTTCAGTCACCTCAGTGTCACCAACATTGGAATAATACGTAAGGATCGACGTGGTAGTGCAGCCTGTGTTACATTGTTTGATTCAGTGTATTCATCTCTCTCTCCCTCCCTCCCTCCCGCCTTCATTCCCTCCCTCCCTCCTTCCCTTCCCCCTCCAGGACTATGACCTGAGCCAGCTGCAGCAGCCCGACGCCTTGGAGACGGAAATGGTGAAGGTGGGGATCCGACGTATGGATGAGAGGCCCCTACACCAGGACCATATATACCCCCTCCGTTCTGCTGCACCCCACCCCGGAGATATAGGAGACTTCATCCACGAGGTAGCTACAGAGTGTGTGTGAGTCTGATTGGGAGCATGCTCACTTACATGTGTGTCATTGTGTGAAACTATGCGTATGAGCTTGTGTGTGTATGTGTGTGTGTGTGTGTGTGTGTGTGTGTGTGTGTGTGTGTGTGTGTGTGTGTGTGTGTGTGTGTGTGTGTGTGTGTGTGTGTGTGTGTGTGTCATTGTGTGAAACTATGCGTATGAGCTTGTGTGTGTGTGTGTGTGTGTGTGTGTGTGTGTGTGTGTGTGTGTGTGTGTGTGTGTGTGTGTGTGTGTGTGTGTGTGTGTGTGTGTGTGTGTGTGTGTGTGTGTGTGTGTGTGAAACTATGCGTATGAGCCTGTGTGTGTGTGTGTGTGTGTGTGTGTGTGTGTGTGTGTGTGTGTGTGTGTGTGTGTGTGTGTGTGTGTGTGTGTGTGTGTGTGTGTGTGTGTGTGTGTGTGTGTGTGTGTTGTGTGAAACTATGCGTATGAGCTTGTGTGTGTATGACTGTGTGTGTGTGTGTGTGTGTGTGTGTGTGTGTGTGTGTGTGTGTGTGTGTGTGTGTGTGTGTGTGTGTGTGTGTGTGTGTGTGTGTGTGTGTGTGTGTGTGTGTGTGTGTGTCACAGAGAGAGACAGCCTCTATGAGTAATTCTTAATTAGCTTTGCTAACAGTGAGGATTAGCGTGATAACAACATGGGCTGGCCCGGCTGGCTATTTTAAGATAAATCCATTGAGTTTCATTAATCCCCAGAAAGAGACTGGCTTTGGGCTCCACCTCTAGACAGCTCCAGTTGGCTCTACAACAGAATAGTCATAGCTCAATCTCAGTTAGGTAGATTTAATATGTGTGTTGAATCTAGTGAGTTGATGTCTATACTGTATCTAGGCGATGAGGACAACTCTTGGCCAAGGGTTAATACAGTATGTTTTTCTATTGAGCAGTGGGACAGTAACCGAATGGTTGCTTGTTCAAATCTCTGAGCCGGCAAGGTGGAAAAATCTGCTGTTCTGCCCTTGAGCAAGGCAGAAAACCCCCACAATAACTATTCCCAGGCACCGATGATGTGGATGTCGCGTAAGGCAGCCCCCGCACCTCTCTGATTCAGAAGGTTTGGGTTAAATGACCATGTATCCCCATCCCTTTCGCTGTGTTTCCTAGGTCTTGTGTGTCAAATCAAATCAAATGTTATTTGTCCCATGCTTCATAAACAACAGGTGCACTGTAACAAATTGCTGAAAGTTTACTGCAAAACTTTCAGTTAGTTACTGTAATTCTATATTACAATACTGTAAAGAGCAATGCATTATCGGGGATCATCGGCGTTCTGCTACACTGCTTTAAAATAATTTGACAGTACAATTTTACAGTAAAGTACTGTATTAACTGTATATTTAAAGCAGCATACTGTGAATTATATTGCATTGTGGGAAAATGTTGTGGGAGTGTGAAATAATCTCTGGATCATTAACATATTTTGAGGTGTGCCTTGAAAGAGGTTATAACCAGTATTTGTTGCGCCCATTAGTGAGAATGCTGTACCCCACAGAGTACAGTACCATACAATTTTATATGTACAGTACCAGTCAAAAGTTTGGACACACCTACTCATTCAAGGGTTTTTCTTTATTTTTACTATTTTCTACATGGTAGAATAATAGAGAAAAACATTCAGAACTATGAAAAAACACATATGGAATGATATAATAACCAAAAAAGTGTTAAACAAATCAAAATATATATTTTTTGATTCTTCAAAGTAGCCACCCTTTGCCTTGATGACGTCTTTGCACACTCTTGGTATTCTCTCAACCAGCTTCACCTGGAATGCTTTTCCAACAGTTTTGAAGGAGTTCCCACATATGCTGAGCACTTGTTGACTGCTTTTCCTTCACTCTGCGGTCCAACTCATCCCAAACCATCTCAATTTGGTTAACGTTGGGTGTTTGTGGAGGCCAGGTATCTGATGCAGCACTCCATCACTCTCCTTCTTGGTCAAATAGCCCTTACACAGCCTGGAGGTGTGTGTTGGGTCATTCTACTGTTGAAAAACAAATGATAGTCCCACTAAGCGGAAACCAGCAGGGATGGCGTATCGCTGCAGAATGCTGTGGTAGCCATGCTGGTTAAGTGTGCCTTGAATTCTAAATATATCACTGACAGTGTCACTAGCAAAGCACCCCACACCATCACACCTCCTCCATGCGTCACGGTGAGAACCACACATGTGGGGATCATCTGTTCACCTACTCTGTGTCTCACAAAGACACTGCGGTTGGAACCAAAAATCTCAAATTTGGACTCATCAGACCAAAGGACAGATTTCCACCGGTCTATTGTCCATTTCTAGTGTTTCTTGTCCCAAGCAAGTCTCTTCTTCTTATTGGTGTCCTTTAGTAGTGGTTTCTTTGCAGAAATTCAACCATGAAGGCTTGATTCACACAGTCTCCTCTGAACTTTGAGCATTCAGAAATGCAAGCTGCCTCACTTTCGAGGGGCTGATGCGGTTTCTTCTCTCAGTAATTATTATCCTGTTTTCGAGAAGACCCTCTCAAAGGGAAAGGATGTGGCCACTATGCAGAGTCTCCCTGTCATGACTTTAGTAAGCCGTGGGTAGACAGAGGCCTTGTTCTTCCACCAGCTCAGAGGATCTGCAGATCTTTGGCATTATGGCATCTGCTGAGGGATTCCTTCGTGCTGCATCCCCAGTTGCTCTCTCCTCAAACAGCATCCAAACAGCAGACGTTTGTGGCACTACTGCTGGTGCTTCTGCTCCATCTGATCCTTCTTCTCCCTGTTGCTATGGTGCATGAGCCAGCTGACTGCTGGGGCTGTCCCTCCCTGCTGCTCAGGTTATTCTTTGAAGAGCATCATCAATTGCTCTGGCCTCACTGAAGTCTGACTTCATAAACCTGGGGTCAAGTGCAGCAGTTTCTGATAGCACGTGATTATATTCCACTCTTTGGAACTTTCTGTCCATTGATGAACATAGGGTGTCCATCAACTCTGTCACATGTCCTGTGGTTACATTTGCTTCTCTCCGGCGGCTGCCTGTGATTGGCTGCAGACCCTTACACAGAAGTATCATTTTTGAGACTGTCACATAGCTGAAAAGAGAGAACAGTACGTTTATTAGTTCAGGTTTTGTCTACTGGAACTACATTATCATCTACTGCTCATATACATATATAATATTGATTAAATAATGATGTAGTAATAAGTGCTTACTGTACCTCTCTCCACTGATCTCCACAGTGACCTGCTCAAAGGGTTCCAGGACTCTGCACACCTCCTCCACCACCTCCCATTCCTCTTGGGTCAGAGCATCAACAGGTGCATTGACAATGGCAGAGGTGATGGCATCCTTGACTCAAGAAACCGCTTCAACATATAAAACGTTGAATTCCACCTTGTCGTGCAGTCTTGTTTAGGCCTCAGCTCAGGCATCCCGATCTGACATTGTGTAGACTTTAGTTTTTCAGCATCTACTGTGCTCCTGTGGAAGTATTCCACAGCTGCTTTCACTTTGTCGACAGTGGGCTTCATCACCTTCAGAGCATCTCTTACAATCAGGTTGATTGTGTGGGCAAGACATGGATGATGGGTTATGTTAGCTGCATTGACGCTAACACAATAGCACTTTTCCATCGACTTTCTATTCTCTGGCCACTCTCAACAGTTCCTCTGCCAAGTTCTCTGAGGTGTGTCTGCGGCTGAACTCAAAGCAGTCCAGAAGACAGCTAGACATCAAAAATCTTCAATGAAGTGACATGTAACCGACTGGTAAGAAGTGGTTACCCTTGATGTCCAGCAGTCAGTGGTAAGGCAAACTACAGTAGCTTTTTGGACTCTTTCCCGCCCTGAAGCCTGTGTGCTCTCGTACAGTTGAGGAATAAGTGATTTTGAAAGGGTTTTCCTGCTTGGAATAGTGTACATTGGATTTAGACTATTGCTATAATTTCTAAAAAACCTCAGTCCTCCACGATCTAAAATTACTGTAAATTGGTGGCAATCATTTTAACCAATGCAATAACAATTTGGCCTTGTCTTGCTACAGACATAGACTTTGGCATAAACTGGTCCTTAGAAGACTGCGTTGCTGTGGGTCGCGGAGTAAGCCTACTTGACTGAGTGGATACACTAGCAGGCCCGCTAGTTTCTCAAAGCTCCGCAACAGCTAGCTTAACAGTTGGGTGCACAGTTCCCATATTTTATTTTTTTATTTTACCTTTATTTAACCAGGCAAGTCAGTTAAGAACACATTCTTATTTTCAATGACAGCCTGGGAACAGTGGGTTAACTGCCTGTTCAGGGGCAGAACGACAGATTTGTACCTTGTCAGCTCGGGGGTTTGAACTCGCAACCTTCCGGTTACTAGTCCAACGCTCTAACCACTAGGCTACGCTGCCGCCCCATATGATGGTGTAGGTTGTGCATAGAACCCGGCTTTATATGAGATTTTGTTTTGGCAAATTCTACACTGTGCTCTAACAGTGTCTACATTATTAAAATGTATCCAAATGCTACTGTGCTTCCAACTCATTTTCCAGCTGTTGTTTTCACAGCTGTCCTTCCTCTCTCTCCTCGGCTGCTAAGTGTGTGACTGTGAGTGAGTTGGCTCGGCCCTCACGGATCTTTGGTTCATTGGCTGACACTGTATGTCTGATTGACAGGATCTACAGGTGAGGCTGCTAGCCTGAGCAGACAGTCAGAACAAATGTGTGCGCGATTGAGCATTTAGGCCTATATTGTTTAATATTTTTTTGTTCTTTGAATTGGTTCATTCTATTTATTTAGATCTTTTGATTATTCATATCTTAATTTTTTATTTATTTTTATAAATAGATTTGGCTATTCTGATATGCGAGGCGGATTAAAAAGTTCTCTCTTAGAGCCGACTCGTTTGCGAACGACCCATCACTAGCATAAACGTGAAACACCAAATAATCTTAAATATACTGTAATATACAAGTACCTAGCAGACAACCAGTTTGCCCTAATCCAAAGTAATTAGAGTAAAATACTAAAATACCAACATGATTACAGTAGCATTTACATTCTTACAGTATTGGACCATGTCATTGCTCTGTATGTTGCAGTAATTTACTGGACACTGGTGGCAAATTACTGTGAATATGACAGCAATTTACTCTGAACTTGCCAGAGACTGGCAAAGATTCATCCTAAAGAAATCTTATTACAAATATAGGATATTTTGAAGACCTATGTATCCTTAACTACAACAGCATTCCCAGTAATGGTTCCAGAAATCTTACTTGTTAAGACTATGATGTTTTTTTTATCAACCTTACGTGAATGCACTGACTGTAAATCACTCTGGAAAAGCACGTCTTTGGCCTGCACTAGACTTGCAACGAGCTGCTACAGCCCTGAATATGAAAACCTACTTGCCTCCATTGTAATAAGTGTGTAGCAGTGGCGAAGTCAGGTGCAGGAGAGCAGAGGGTAGTGAACAGGCGCAATTTATTCTGGTTTAGAAAACAGCACAAAATAAACAACAAATGTGCCTAAAACACAGAACATAGACAAAAATAAATGCATATAACAAAATCCACAATATCCAAATACACGTAACATGAAACAATCCTACACCTAGACATGATAGGGAACAGAGGAATAAATACATATGAATTGATTGGAGAATGAAAACCAGGTGTGCAGGGAACAAGACAAAACAAATGGATACATGAAAAATGGAGCGTCAATGGCTAGAAAGCCGGTGACGTTGACCGCCGAACGCCGCAGAACAAAGAGAGGAGCCGACTTCGGCGGAAGTCCCAGCCTATGACGCATCCACCTCCACTATGAATGCCAAAGAGGGATCCCGATGGGCCAGCACGTGAGCCGGGGTAAACAGAGCCCTCAACTGCCCAAAAACCCTATCCGTCTCAACAGACCACTGCAGACGTACCGGATCCCCCTTCAGCAGTGAGGTAATGGGAGCAGCCACCTGGCCAAAACCCCGGATAAATCTCCGGTAGTAGTTGGCAAACCCTAAAAATCACTGCACCTCCTTTACCATGGTGGGAGTTGGCCAATTACGCATGGCTGCTATGCGGTCACTCTCCATCTCCACCCCTGATGTGGAAATGCGATACCCTAGGAAGGAGACGGACTGTTGAAAGAACAGGCATTTCTCAGCCTTGACGTACAGATCATGCTCCAACAGTCGTTCAAGTACCTTGCGCACCAAGGACACATGCTCGGGCGCGTGTAGCGGAGTATATCAGAATGTCATCGATATACACCACTACACCCTGCCCGTGCAGGTCCCTGAAAATCTTGTCTACAAAGGATTGGAAGACTGAGGGAGCATTCATCAACCCGTACAGCATGACGAGGTACTCATAATGCCCTGAGGTGGTACTAAACGCCGTCTTCCACTCGTCTCCCCCTCGGATACGCACCAGATTGTACTCACTCCTGAGATCCAGTTTAGTGAAGAAGCGCGCCCGTGCATTGCCTACATTGCCGTGGCGATAAGAGGTAGCGGGTAACTGTACCTCACTGTGATTTTTTACATTTAAAAAATATATATATATATTATTTCACCTTTATTTAACCAGGTAGGCTAGTTGAGAACAAGTTCTCATTATAACTGCGACCTGGCCAAGATAAAGCATAGCATTTCGAGACATACAACAACACAGCGTTACACATGGAATAAACAAAACATAGTCAATAATACAGTAGAACAAAAAAAATGGAAGTCTATATACAGTGAGTGCAAATGAGGTAAGATAAGGGAGTTCAAATCAATCAAATCAAATTTTATTTGTCACATACACATGGTTAGCAGATGTTAATGCGAGTGTAGCGAAATGCTTGTGCTTCTAGTTCCGACAATGCAGTGATAACCAACAAGTAATCTAACTAACAATTCCAAAACTACTGTCTTATACACAGTGTAAGGGGATAAGGAATATGTACATAAGGATATATGAATGAGTGATGGTACAGAGCAGCATAGGCAAGATACAGTGGATGGTATCGAGTACAGTATATACATATGAGATGAGTATGTAGACAAAGTAAACAAAGTGGCATAGTTAAAGTGGCTAGTGATACATGTATTACATAAGGATGCAGTCGATGATGTAGAGTACAGTATATACGTATGCATATGAGATGAATAATGTAGGGTAAGTAACATTATATAAGGTAGCATTGTTTAAAGTGGCTAGTGATATATTTACATCATTTCCCAATTCAGTTTGTCTGTGATGTGTATGCCGAGGAACTTAAAACTTGCTACCCTCTCCACTACTGTTCCATCGATGTGGATAGGGGGGTGATCCCTCTGCTGTTTCCTGAAGTCCACAATCATCTCCTTAGTTTTGTTGACGTTGAGTGTGAGGTTATTTTCCTGACACCACTCTCCGAGGGCCCTCACCTCCTCCCTGTAGGCCGTCTCGTCGTTGTTGGTAATCAAGCCTACCACTTTTGTGTCGTCCGCAAACTTGATGATTGAGTTGGAGGCGTGCGTGGCCACGCAGTCGTGGGTGAACAGGGAGTACAGGAGAGGGCTCAGAACGCACCCTTGTGGGGCCCCCGTGTTGAGGATCAGCGGGGAGGAGATGTTGTTGCCTACCCTCACCACCTGGGGGCGGCCCGTCAGGAAGTCCAGTACCCAGTTGCACAGGGCGGGGTCGAGACCCAGGGTCTCGAGCTTGATGACGAGCTTGGAGGGTACTATGGTGTTGAATGCCGAGCTGTAGTCGATGAACAGCATTCTCACATAGGTATTCCTCTTAAGGCAATAAATAGGCCATGGTGGCGAAGTAATTACAATATAGCAATTAAACACTGGAATGGTAGATGTGCAGAAGATGAATGTGCAAGTAGAGACATTGGGGTGCCAAGGAGCAAGATAAGTAAATACATACTGTATGGGGTTGAGGTAGGTAGATAGATGGGCTGTTTACAGATGAGCTATGTACAGGTGCAGTGATCTGTGAGCTGCTAAGACAACTGGTGCTTAAAGCTAGTGAGGGAGATATGAGTCTCCAGCTTCAGATATTTTTGCAGTTCGTTCCAGTCATTGGTAGCAGACAACTGGAAGGAAATACGAGCTAAGGAGGAATTGGCTTTGGGGGTGACCAGTGAGATATACCTGCTGGAGCGCATGCTACGAGTGGGTGCTGCTATGGTGACTAGTGAGCTGAGATAAGGCTGGTCTTTACCTAGCAGAGACTTGTAGATAACCTGTAGCCAATGGGTTTGGCGACGAGTATGAAGCGAGGGCCAACCAACGAGAGCGTACAGGTCGCATTGGTGGGTAGTGTATGGGGCTTTGCTGACAAAACGGGTGGCACTGTGATAGACTGCATCCAGTTTGTTGAATAGAGTGTTGGAGGCTATTTTATAGATGCAAGTAAAACTAAATGCATGCTATTCAACCGATCACTGCCCGCACCTGCTCGCCCATCCAGCAGCACTACTCTGGACGGCATGTCTGGCAGCATGAGTGGAGGATGCTTTGGTGCAATATAGGAAGCCAATTCTACTTGAGATGCTTAATGTGATTCTGGAAGGAGAGTTGTAGGACATTGAAGCTCGTCTGGAGGTTTGTTAAAACAGTGTCCAAAGATGGGCCAGAAGTATACAGAATAGTGTCGTCTGTGTAGAGGTGTACCAGAGAGTTACCAGCAGCAAGAGCAACATCATTGATGTATACAGAGAAGAGAGTCGGCCCGAGGATTGAACCTTGTGGCACCCCCATAGAGACTGCCTGAGGTCCGGACAACAGGCCCTCCGATTTGACACACTGAACTCAGAGAAGTAGTTGGCAAGGCAATCATTTGAGAAACCAAGGCGGTCGAGTCTGCCAATAGGAATGTTATGATTGACAGAGTCGAAAGCCTTGGCCAGGTTGATGAATACTGCTGCACAGTAATGTCTCTTATCGATGGCGGTTATGATGTTGTTTATGAACTTGAGCGTGGCTGAGGGGCACCGATGACCAGCTCTGAAACCAGATTGCATAGCGGAGAAGGCACGGTGGGATTCGAAATGGTCGGTAATCTGTTTGTTAACTTGGCTTTCGAAGACATTAGAAAGACAGGGTAGAATAGATGTAGGTCTGTAGCAGTTTGGGTCTAGAGTGTCACCCCCTTTGAAGAGGGGGATGACCGCTGCAGCTTTCCAATCTTTGGGAATCTCAGATGATACGAAAGAGAGGTTGAACAGGCTAGTAGGGGTTGCAACAATTTTGGCAGATCATTTTCGATTTGATTGAGACCTCTAATCAATGCACGGGCGCAGACCTCCATCCTTCTTCTTCACAAAAAATAAACTCGAGGAGGTGGGTGAAGTGGAGGGCCGAATTTACCCCTGACGCAGGGATTCAGAGACAAATGTCTCCATAGCCACCGTCTCCACTTGTGACAGGGGATACACGTGACTCCTGGGAAGTGCAGCGTCTACCAGGAGATTTATCGCACAATCCCCCCGCCGATGGGGTGGTAATTGAGTCACCTTCGCGACCATAGGGTGGTCGCACTCTCGCGACCACCCTATGAGAGCCCTCTGTTGCCAGGAAATGGTGGGGTTATGCAGAGCTAACCAGAGAAGACCTAGTACCACGGGAAACACAGGAGAGTCAATGAGAAAGAGACTGATTTTCTAATCAGGAACCCCCTGCGTCTCCATGGCCAGGGAGATGGTGGCCTCCCTGATTAGCCAGGACCCCAATGGTCGACTATCCAGAGCGTGAACCGGAAAAGGTCTATCCACAGGAATAATGGGGATACCTAAACTAAGTGCTAAAGCTCTGTCAATAAAATGCGGGGAGAACTCAGGAAAACAAACAGGTACAAACAGATGAACAGCAGAGGACTCTGGATGAGGGTGGTGCATACTCACCTGAGGTGATGTAATGTAAATGTACATGTTACATTTAAATGTAAATGTAAATGTAGGTGACGCCAGAGTGCCCTGCCTGCTTCCTCGACTCCCAGAGGGACCAACCCGGCACCGACCGGCAGTGTGCCCTCTGCTGCCACAGATGGTGCACGTGAAGGCTCCTCCTCCAGCCTCCCTACGCGCTTCCCTCCCAACTCCATGGGTGTGGGAGCGATGGGCGATGGAACTGACAGAGCCCACTCAGGACGTCCACAGATGACCAGCAGGTTATCCAACCAGATGGACATATCCACCAGTTGGTCAAAGGTGGTGGTGGCATCCCTGCAAGCAACCTCCCGTCGGACGTCCTCACGTAAGCTGAATCGATAGTGGGCGTTGAGGGCCCTGTCGTTCCATCCTGATCCGGTGGCCAAGGTCCGGAACTCCTCGCTCCTCATCCCCTGCCTCAAATGGAAAAGTAGTTCAACCTCCGCTCTACCTTCAGGCGGATGGTCAAAGACAGCCCGGAAACGGAGGGTAAACTCCTCGAAGTGGTCCAACACCGCGTCTTCCTACCCCACACCTCTCCCTGAGAGGCAGGAGACAAGGGTGGATACTCTCTCCCTTCCTGAGGGAGCTGGGTGAATAGTGGCCAGGTAAAGGTCCAGTTGCAAAAGGCACCCCTGGCACTGTGCGGCTGTCTCATCATACTCCTGGGAAGGGAGAGACGTATGCCACTGGAGCTGGATCCGGACGGGACGGGTAGAGATAACCCCGGTTGAGCTGGTCGAGGCGCTGGAGAGACTTCCTGTCTCTCCCAGCGGTCCATGGTCTGGACAACGCGATCCGTCATTGCACCGAGATGATGTAGCATAGCCGTGTGTTCCTGGACGCGTTCCTCGACCCCTCTGACCGGTGTACCTGCTCCTGCTGACTCAATGGTTGGTGTAGAATTCTGTTAGGAGTGTGTATCGGAGGCGAAGTCAGGTGCAGGAGAGCAGAGGGTAGTGAACAGGCGCAATTTATTCCGGTTTCCGGAATTCGAAACAAATGGATACATGAAAATGGAGCGGCGATGGCTAGAAAGCCAGTGACGCCGAACAAGGAAAGGAGCCGACCGGCGGAGGTCGTGACATCCACCCAATGCCAAAAGTCACACAATGGTAAGTTGCACTTATTTGTGGAAAACATGTTATTTGTCCACATTATATTTGGCTATCAAATAGGTATCATAGCTTCAGGTCCATACTCAGTGGTGTGTTGCATTGTATACATTTTGTGGGTTGGTTTCGATTTAGAGACTGTAGATCTCATCAGGCTGGCAAATGAAAAAGTAGATCTCAAGTCAAAGAAGGTTGGGCATACCTGCCTTACAGTTTTAGAACAACACCCCAAAATGAGTTACTGTAACAACACATGTGTTATTTCCCTAACACTGAGAAAGTGTAACAGCATCAGCAAGTGTTAATTTATGGGGGGTTTTGCAACACCCATGGTATTTAAGGACTCAACACTCTTGGGGTGTTAACTTTTCGAAGTGTTGATAAACTAAGGTTAACACTATTTGAGATGGTCCAATATATTTTCTAAGGAAGTGTTACATTTAACACTGTGGTTGTTAAAATTCTGATCACAAATTTGCTGTGACTGAGACTGACATGTTTCAAAAACATGTCTAGAGCCTCATCTTATCAGATTTATTTGATTGATTTTAGCACTCTGACAAGATGTCCGTCAATGACAAAGTTATTATTATATTATAACAAAGTCTGTCAGCTGTGGTGTGTTAGTATGTGTGTGCACGTGTGTGTGTGAAGTATGGGTTGGTTTTAAATATAGTGCTGTGCTCAGTAATCTGCTGAATCTCCTCAGAGAGACAGACCCAGCATCTGTCTAGCCTGACCTAAATCCTCCTCTTCTCTCCTCCACCCTCCATAATCCCTCCTTTTTCTCCTCTACCCTTACTCTCTTGCTCCCTCTATCTCTCTCATTCTATATATCTCATTCCCCCTCTTTTTCTCTCTCCTGACAATTTTTTCCCCTTTTTCTCTCTCTTTCCCCTACCTCTTTCGCTTCTTCCCTTTTTATCTCCTCTTCTTTCTCTCCTTTACTCCCTCCTTTTACCTTTTATCTCTCATTATTTATTTATCTCCCTCCACAGGGTCTGAAGGCAGCTGATAATGACCCGACAGCGCCTCCCTACGACAGTCTTCTGGTGTTTGACTATGAGGGCAGTGGCTCCACTGCTGGCTCCCTCAGCTCCCTTCACTCCTCCTCTTCCGGCGGAGACCAGGACTACGACTACCTCAGCGACTGGGGCCCGCGCTTCCGCAAGCTGGCAGACCTCTATGGTGGAGGGGACAACTAGGACTAGCCCCGTGCTGGGGGGAATTGGCAAGGGGTGGGTGGGATGGGGGAGGGAACATGAGTGGCACTTTTCTATCATGGGACAGGGAAGGAGTGCTGGTTGTAAAGAGACTATTTTGGCTGACTTGAACAGAGGACAGAAACAAAGTGGAGTATGTTGGTGTGGCAACTGCTAGCGTAACCTGCTAGCATACAGGATAACTGAGCCTAGTGGATTGTTCCCGTATGCTTAGGATAGCTAAAACTCAGAGGAGAATATGGTGACTGCTTGCCTAGCCTGCTAGCATTAAGGCTAACTGAGGTTAGAATGGAGTCTTAGCCTACATGCTAAGGGTCGCTAACAGCTCGAGTACATTTCTGTGGCAACTGCTAGCCTAGCCAGTTAGCATACAGGTTAACTGAGGCTAGCGGAGTGTTAGCCACACGCTCGGTGGAGAACATTGAAGTAAACCGACCGTTGGTACTTTGACGGGTAGTTAACGGCGAATGAGAGAGTCTGGGTGGTCGCTCAGCAGTTAACGATGTTAAGGACGCTTAGTTACACTTGAATCTCACAGTACAGAAGCACTGGGGTGAAAACGTGCCTTGTTGTACATTATTTTGATTCTGTTTTTGTTTTTTGTTCTTCATGACTTTCAAGGTCCTGACTCTAGCAGGGATTTTCGTCTGTAAGAGAGCGGATGTTTAAAATGAGGAACGCATGCTTCACCACGTGTGTTTGATGTGTGAAATAAAGTGTTGTTCAGGTTACACCTCACTGCCAGAGTGTGTAAGTCATCTTCGTTGCCATGGAGACACACAGGATGAACAGTCCCCATTGCTGGATCGAGAGCATTGAGAGATGACATGTACAGTAGATGCTAAAAGACTAGATAGTTTCCCTGGTTTTCTTTGTTTTGTTTTAAGCTTTTTTCACATTGTAAGTTTTTGCTAAGTAAAGTCACCAGTCCTACATTTTGTAGTAGACATATTGTTTAGTTACTCTGAGGTTTGGTCGGTGGAGACGACCAAAACCAGAGTGGGGTCAATTCCACTTCAATTCAGTCAATTCAGGAAGTAAACTGCAATTCCAATTCCAAATTTTTAACTGTAATTGTAATTTCAGTTTACTTCCTGAATTGATTAAATTCAAAAGGAATTTACTCCAACTCTGACTAAACCAAGATGACAATGATGATGAAGATGTTCATCTGCCTTAGTGTTCATCTGGTACTCTTCTCTGATTGGCTACTCACTGTAAACACAAATATGTACAGATTGTATTTTATTTTTGGTTGTTGTTCTATTTTGAGCGTGGTCTCTGAAAGTAATGCTACTATCCAGAACATTGTATATGTATAATTTGGATTACAGATTAAAAATGTTTTGCATGTTTTTATCTTTTCATTATACAAAAAGGTATTTTCCAAATTTTTATGCACACACACACACTCCCTTTATTCCCAACTCAGGGATTCCAGCTCCTTTTCAGGGCTATATTTTCTCTCTCTCTCCTCTCCGTTCTTCCATCTCTATTATAGACATTAGTGTGGTGAGGATAGTGGAAGGGGTGTGGGCTGTTAATATGTATCTGTGGTTTGGAGTTTAGGTTGCTAATGCCTTAGGCAGCATACAAACCACCACGCTACCTCCATCCTACTCCTCCACCTCACTGCGTGCGTGTGTATGTACGCAGTCCTCTGTGGGCAGTTCTGCAGTCCGGTATCTGTTGATCAATCAATGTCATATTCAACCAGCTACTGGCAAGTCCTATTTTTAAACTACACAATCTATCTCTCTCATCCCTCTTTCCCATCCCTTTTCTCTTTTCCTATTCTGCTTTTCTCATTCCAATATTAACACCCCCCACCACCACACACACAGACATCTATCTTTACATTATTTCACTCTTCCAAGGGCCTTTATCTACAAACACACACAAGGCCTTAATCAATCAACACCAGTAACTGGTGACAGCTGGGTCAGCCTGCAGGCACCCGGCCAGCCACAAGGAGTCGCTAGAGCGCAATGAGCCAAGTAAAGCCCCCACCGGCCAAACCCTACCCAAATGACGCTGGGCCAATTGTGCGCCGCCCTATGGGACTCCCGGTCACGACCATTTGTGACACAGCCTGGGATCAAAACTGGGTCTGAAGGGACGCCTCTAGCACTGCGATGCAGTGTCTTAGACTGCTGCGCCACTCGGGAGGAATATGTTTTATTTTTAATTGCACCTAGTTTATTATCTAAACATTGATTTCCCAATTAACTGAATGGTGGGGGTGTGTATATAATTGTCTTATATAAACACCACATGCTGACCTACTGTACACACACACAGACACACTCTTTCTCTCTCACACACACACTGTAATTCCCAGTTTGTTATTCTGTGTTTGTCCTCTAATTCTCCCAGTGGGGATGCCTGAGCTGTAGCGTACTGTGGAAGGTTTAAATCTTCTCCTTTCTTTCTCTTCTTCCTTTGTTTTAAATCCAACATGAAACACATTGTGGTTTCACACTGGTTTCACTCTCCAGTGTGGCATCCATTAACTCCCTCAAGGGCATGTCAGCTACTGTATATCTTTACTCTACAGCCTGCCGGAGACAGAGAAGAAAGAGGGGAGAAGAAAGAGGGGGAGACAGAGAAAAAAAATGAAAGGATGCTGTTTGAATAAAACAGAGTTGAAAGAATTATTTCCAACTGAAAGAACGAGGAGGGCAATATGTTCAACCAACACCACTTTATTACCTCGATGCACTCTACCCGAATACAGAAGGAAATGACAAAGACAGAGCGTTTTATGGCTTATTTGGTAGGAGGAGCTAATCATCCTTCCCCCTTGGTTCGTAGCAGACTATTGGCAGTTACAAAGTGTAACAGAAATGACAAGTAATACCCCTCCCTCTGTCCCTCAAATGTGATAATGGGTTCTACTATGTCCAAGTGTCACAGACAAGGTGCACCTTGCTTTCTTTCCCCTTCATTAGTATGTTCTTAGGTGACAGTTTGTTAACAGTAAGTCCATATACAGTGCATTCGGAAAGTATGCATATCCCTTGACTTATTCCACAGTTTGTTGTGTTACAGCCTGAATTCAAATGACATGAAATATATATTTTTCTCTCACCCATCTACACACAATACTCCATAAAGACAAAGACATCTACACACAATACTCCATAAAGACAAAGACATCTACACACAATACTCCATAAAGACAAAGACATCTACACACAATACTCCATAAAGACAAAGACATCTACACACAATACTCCATAAAGACAAAGACATCTACACACAATACTCCATAAAGACAAAGACATCTACACACAATACTCCATAAAGACAAAGACATCTACACACAATACTCCATAAGGACAAAGACATCTACACACAATACTCCATAAAGACAAAGACATCTACACACAATACTCCATAAAGACAAAGACATCTACACACAATACTCCATAAAGACAAAGACATCTACACACAATACTCCATAAAGACAAAGACATCTACACACAATACTCCATAAAGACAAAGACATCTACACACAATACTCCATAAAGACAAAGACATCTACACACAATACTCCATAAAGACAAAGACATCTACACACAATACTCCATAAAGACAAAGACATCTACACACAATACTCCATAAAGACAAAGACATCTACACACAATACTCCATAAAGACAAAGACATCTACACACAATACTCCATAAAGACAAAGACATCTACACACAATACTCCATAAAGACAAAGTGGATTTTTTTAATATATATGTTTGTACATTTGTAAAAAAAAATTGTACAAAAATATGTAATTTACACAAGTATTCACAACCCAAGTCAATACTTTGTAGAAGCACCTTTGGCAGTGATTCCAGTGTTGAGTCTTTCTGGATAAGTCTCTAAGAGCTTTCCAGTCCTGGATTTTGCAATATTTGCCAATTATTCTTTTTATAATTCTTCAACCATACATTTTCAAGTAGATTTAAGTCAAAACTGTAACTCGGCCACTCAGGAACATTCACTGTCTTCTTCATTTATTTTTATTTAGGGGTACATCAACTTTAATATTACAGATATATTGTGGCTTCCATCAATGTAATTGTCTGAATAATTTCCCATCCCCATATATTTTTTAATAAATATATATACATCAAATATATACTGTAAATGTATTGTTTTCCCCTAACCCTACCATCCCTTCCGTAATTGGAGTAAACTAATGGAAAACAACTCTTAGGCCTTTACCTCCAGCTTATACAAACTATACTGTATATATTTTACAGACATAGTATATTTTACAATAACCATATTTTGTTTGTTTTTATTCCCATCCTTCAACTCCACTCAACCCCTCCCATCTATCTCTGAACATCATTAATTTCTATTTGTCACATATTTTTCAACTGTGCTGTGATATTTCACTGTCTTCTTGATAAACCACTCCAGTGTAGATTTGGCCTTGTGTTTAAGGTTATTGTCCTGCTGAAAGGTGAATTCTTCTTCCAGTGTCTGGTGGAAAGTAGACTAAACCAGGTTTTCCTCTATGATTTTGACTTTGGGTTAGGGTTAGGGACTAACCCTAACCCTAACCCACCATTCCATTTTTTTATCCTGAAAAACTCCCCATGCCCTTGACAATTACAAGCATACCCATAACATGATGCAGCCACCACTATGCTTGAAAATATGGAGAGGGGTACTCAGTAATGTGTTGTATTTTCCCCTGTCACGCTGGTATGAATGATTCGGGAAATAGGGGTAGGAATGCATCATAGTTTTTTTATTAAGCCCAAATTACGGTGTACCGTGTAAAGGAATGGGGATGAAGACCAAACAAACACGTAACAAAATACAGAGCACAGGTACAAGCACACAATGATTAACACACGGGACAAGACCCGTGATCATTTGCCCAATCCACAATGACACGAAAGCCCAAACACAGAGCACAGGTACAAAGCACACAATGATTAACACATCGGACAAGACCCGTGATCATTTGCCCAATCCACAATGACACGAAAGCCCAAACACAGAGCACAGGTACAAGCACACAATGATTAACACACGGGACAAGACCCGTGATCATTTGCCCAATCCACAATGACACGAAAGCCCAAACACAGAGCACAGGTACAAGCACACAATGATTAACACACGGGACAAGACCCGTGATCATTTGCGCAATCCACAATGACACGAAAGACCAAACACAGAGCACAGGTACACGCACCAACGGATATTGTAACAATAATCGACAGCCCAATGGAAACCAAAGGGCACACTTATACAAGTACTAATCAGTGGGAATAGGGGACAGGTGTGCGTAATGAAAGTTCCTGGAGGGATCTGTGACGGTTCCCCCTGAAGCGCTGCACCAGCAGGGCAACGACACCGGCCTCGAGGACGATCACAGGAATGCAGTGCGGGTTGATCAGGACCCGATGCAGCTGTCAAAGTTGCGTCGTCATCGGGCAGGCCAGTTTCCGCTGCCAAAGTTGCGGTGGTGTCGGACGGGCCAGTTGTAGCTGCTGAAGATGTGTCGTCGGACAGACCAGTTGTGGAGACATCGGACGACTCAGTTGCAGCTGCCGAAGTTGTGGCTGCACCGGACGGACCAGTCACAGCGATGTCGGACAGGCAATTCCCGCTGTCTCCCTTAATGGTCGATTATTCTTTCACGCTGGTATGAATGAGTCTGGAGACATGTGCAGGAATGCGTAATATGTTTTTTTATTTTAGCCAAATTACGGCGTGTAAAGGCACAGAGACGAAGACCAAACAAACACGTAACAAAACACAGGGTAGAAACCCAAAACTAAGAGCGAGGAATACCTTGTTTAAATAACACACATGCACAATGATTAACACACGGGACAAGAAGTACTCACACGTACCAAGGAACATTATAAAAATAATTGACAGCCCAATGGAAACCAAACGGCAGACTTATACTAGTACCAATCAGTGGGAATAAGGAACAGGTGTGCATAATGAAAGTTCCGGAGGGATCCGAGTCATCCCCAAACATAACATTTTGTATTTGAAAGAAAAAGTTCATTGCTTTGCCATTTTTTGCAGCATTTCTTTAGTGCCTTGCTGCGAACAAGATGCATGTTTTGGAATATGTTCATGTACAGGCTTCCTTCTTTTCCCTCTGTTAATTAGGTTAGTATTGTGGATCCATCCTCAGTTTTCACCTATCACAGCCATTAAACTTTGTAACTGTCACCATTGGCCTCATGGTGAAATTCCCTTCCTTTCCGGCAACTGAGTTAGGAAGGACGTTTGTATCTTTGTTATGACTGGGTGGATTGATACACCATCCAAAGTGTAATTAATAACCACCATGCTCAAAGGGATATTCACTGGCTGCATTCCAAACACTTAAAAGACACACCCTCTCCCCTCAGCCCTCAAATGAAGTGAACACTTAAAAGACACACCCTATCCCCTCAGCCCTCAAATGAAGGGAACACTTAAAAGACACACCCTATCCCCTCAGCCCTCAAATGAAGGGAACACTTAAAATACACACCCTATCCCCTCAGCCCTCAAATGAAGGGAACACTTAAAAGACACAACCTCTCCCCTCAGCCCTCAAATGAAGGGAACACTTAAAAGACACACCCTATCCCCTCAGCCCTCAAATGAAGGGAACACTTAAAAGACACACCCTCTCCCCTCAGCCCTCAAATGAAGGGAACACTTAAAAGACACACCCTATCCCCTCAGCCCTCAAATGAAGGGAACACTTAAAAGACACACCCTCTCCCCTCAGCCCTCAAATTAAATGGACACTTCTGATGACGTACGATGATATCTGATGAGTTGACACGTGAAATGCAAGGGGCAAGGGAAGAATTCATTCATTTTAAATGGACCGCTCATCATGCTAGCTGTTGTGTGTGCATTATATGCGCTACAGTCAATTATGATTGCATTTCATATCTGGCTAGAAGACAACGCATCCGCAGACATATCGAATGTTAGCCATCCGATTATATCAGGAAAAATAAAAAATGACAATGTATAAGTGTGATGCCAGGGAAAGTTGTATTCGCAGAGCTAACGTTTTCAAAGGCTAACCAAACAAAAACATAATTACTTTGATGATACATGTTTGAGCCCATTAGTAGTCAATTTCGAACTTAATTACATTTGTTTTTACTTACACTTGTATGTTGACTTCTCCATATTAATGTTGGTTTTAAGTTTTGGCTGACTTTTGTTAGTGTGTGTACAATCATCGCGAATTGAATTATGGGGCATTTCAGGCACCGTCATGAACATAATTGTACACTCGCAAACACGATCAAAACCGAGGGCTGAGGGACTTACTTTGCCAACTTCCCTTGGCTTATCGTTTGGACCGACGACAAAGATGGCTGCGGGGATTCCCCCAAGGGCATAAGGTGAGGGAATTGAGGAGGGTGTGTCTTTATGTGTTTGAAACACAGCCACTGTCTGCATTTCTGTTTTTACCCATCTACCAACAGGTGCCCTTCTTTGCGAAGGCATTGGAAAACCTCCCTGGTCTTTGTGGTTGAATCTGTGTATGAAATTCACTGTTCAACTGAGGATAATTGTAAGTGCGGGCTACAGAGATGACGTAGTAATTCAAAATCGTGTTAAACACTATTTTTGCACACTAAGTAAGTCCATGCAGAGGGTTGAATACTTATTGACTCAAGACCTTTCAGCCTTTCATTTTTATTACAGTTTTTCTCAATCGCTAAAACACAATTTCTGAAGCCTTGCTCCATTTCCTGAAAACATTAAACACAAAACCTCATCTTCAAGCACTATTTACATAACCTCTGACTCCTCTGGCAAAATGAAACAGTCGCCTCAAAACAGTTTTACCTGTGTAGAAAATCGAACACTGCTCTCAAATCATAAACAAAGTGATCAAAATTATATACACTATCAAGCAGTCAGTAAACAATACACCGAAAAATAGAAGACACTGTTCAAAACATACCATTCTCAGGGAGAAGTACATTTTTTTATCTAAAAACAATATCCATATATTCCATACTTATTTTGATGAACGAAAACATGTTCTATCATAGTAGCTCAAAATTTATCAGAAATTACTACTCTGCTTTGCTCTTTGCAATTTAGTTTTTTTGTTCTTCCTCCTCCTCGTACCCCTATTTTTACAGTACTGTACCCTGCATCTCACAAACTTGTCCTTTGTCTCTGTGATACTGTAGATCTTGTTCTTTGTTGATATGAACCTGTAACCAGTCAAAATCTATTGAGCAGTCAGTACTGTTAATAAATGGAAAGCACAATGTTCAGGGCCATACAATTTGTCCATTGTACAGTATACAGCATACAATGCACTGTACTACAGTATCCATTCTCAGACTTGACATGTGCATTAGAGTGCAGAATGTGTTTTGAGAATGAGAATGTGTTCAGAGTTTTGCTGAAATGTCTAAGTGAGATGTGCAAATTGTGTTTTGACAACAGACTGCATAATTAGCTAAATGAGTCCAGTCAACTGAGAACTTTGTTCAGCCAATGGGGTTTAGTGTTTTAACAATTGAGAAAAACTGCAATTTGTACAAATGTTGAAAAACACAATTCCACTTTTACATTATGGGGAATAGTGTGTGTAGGTCAGTGACCAAAACATTTTAAATTCAGACTGTAAATAATAAATAAATAAATGTGGAAAAAGCCAAAGGGTGTGAATATGACACTTAGTACATGTATATGCATAAAGTGTACTCAAGCAGCCCTCTGGGACGGAAGGCCTACTGTATGTGTGAGTGTGTTTGTGTGTAAGCGTGCATGTCCCTAGGATTAATATTTGACCCATGCCACATCCCTTGCTCCCTCACATCGTATGTGTACATTACTGGAAGGCACACACACAAACACAAGCAGCAGGTATGCTGTTAGGTAGGAGCGTTGGGCGAGTAACGGAAAGGTTGCTGGATCCAATCCTTGAGCTGACAAGGTAAAAATCTGTCGTTCTGCACCCTGAGCAAGGCAGTTAAACCACTGTTCCCGGTCGCAGAACACATAGATGTGGATTTTTATTTGACCTTTATTTAACTAGGTAAGTCAGTTAAAAACAAATTCTTATTTTCAATGACAGCCTCGAACAGTGGGTTAACTGCCTGTTCAGGGGCAGAACGACAGATTGTACATTGTCAGCTCAGGGATGTGAACTTGCAACCTTCCGGTTACTAGTCCAACGCTCTAACCACTAAGCACACCACACCTCTCTGATTCAACCCTCGTAGGCCTCACTCCCCCTATCTGAGATATCTACTGCAGCCATCAGCTTTCACATACAACACCAGTTCTGCCAGTCACATTCTGTTAAAGGTCCCCAAAGCACACACATCCTTGGGTTGCTCGTCTTTTCAGTTCGCTACAGCTAGCGACTGGAACGAGCTGCAACAAACACTCAAACTAGACAGTTTTATCTCAATCTCTTCATTCAAAGACTCAATCTTTGACAGTTGTGGTTGCTTTGCGTGATGTATTGTTGTCTGTGCCCAATAATATTTGTACCCTGTTTTGTGCTGCTACCATGTTGTGTTGCTACCATGTTGTTGTCATGTTGTGTTGTGTTGCTACCATGCTTGTGTTGTCATGTGTTGCTGCCATGCTATGGTGTTGTCTTAGGTCTCTCTTTATGTAGTGTTGTGTTGTCTCTCTTGTCGTGATGTGTGTTTTGTCCTATATTTTTATTTAATTTGTTTTTATTTTGAATCCCTGCCCCTGCAGGAGGCCATTTTTGGTAGGCTATCATTGTAAATAAGAATTTGTTCTTAACTGATTTGTACATCTGGTATCCCCCTTTCCCACACACACACACAAGCATGTACAGTCAGGTCCAAAATTATTGGCACGCTTGATAAAAATTGTCAAAAAGACTGTAGAAAATAAATAATATAAATACTGAGCCTTATTGTATGCTCGAAAATAATTGTGCATCATGCTAGCTGTCACTCAAACGGCGAGGGGCTGAATCTCATCGACTGAAACTCAAACGGTGAGGGGCTGAATCTCATCGACTGAAACTCAAACGGCGAGGGGCTGAATCTCATCGACTGAAACTCAAACGGCGAGGGGCTGAATCTCATCGACTGAAACTCAAACGGCGAGGGGCTGAATCTCATCGACTGAAACTCAAATTGCTGGGGGAAAATGTAAGGAAAATTGCGCTTCTACAAGTTTCCAGATAACAGTTGTTTTCAAACTAAGGATTTTGTGGCTGATTGTGGTAAAACAGTAATTATGCTCATAGATTATGCACGTATGAACTACACATTGACACATCCAGCCCAAAACAGAAGGCTTAAAAAAGACTTTCAACGCATGGTCACTTTACCGGGACATTTTATCCCAAAACCTGGTTGCCTCTGAAACTTGGCCGCAAGTGGATCTTCCAGCAAGACAATAACCCCAAGCACACATCAAAATCCGTAAAGAAATGGGTAATTGACAACTAAATCAAAAAATGTCAATGGCGATTTCAGTCTCTGGACTTGAAGAGGGCAGTCGATAAGTGCAGATGGAGGATATCAAGGATCTGAAAAAATGTTGTATGGAGGAATGGTCTAAGATCAGTCACAATGTGTTCTCCAATCTCATAAAAACCTTTTTGAAAAAGGCTCAGTGTCATTGAAAACTTTCTTTTTGAGAATACAAAAAAATGCTAATCAAAATCAATTCTTCTGAGCAAGTGCCTGTTTATTTTTGCATTGTAGAATCTGTCACAAGATGGGTAAAAGTAATAATATATGTAAAATAAGAAATAACCATTACATCTCTGAGAACTTTGAATTGTTCAGAGGCATAAAACACGGTTGCCCTCTGTCACCATACTTATGTAATATGGCCATTGAACTGTTAGCTATAAAAATCATATCTAATGATAAAATGTGAACATTACTAGATTAATGGCCTAAAAATGAGACAAAAGTATCAAGGAACGCTGAAGATTCATCATCAGAGTCCTTAATATTCAACCTTGAAGAGCCTTATTGAGGACCTGAATGATTACTCCAGTTTCTCTGGACAAAATCCAACTGTATTAAGTGTACTGTACTCTAAAAGATAAACTTGAAATTGCCATGTGGTCTCCCAATTAAATGAGTGGATGTGTTCGGTGTTCATATTCTGGAAAGGTTGAGCGATCTTACAACTATTAGCTTTGATTGAAAACTTAGCAAAATAGATAGGGTCTTGAAACCGTGGAGAAAGAAACACTTGTCCATATATGGGAAAATTACCCTGATTAATTCTCCAGTGATATTGCATTTGGTCTACCGACTCCAGGATAAACCTTTTTCAAATCATGGAAGAATCAATTATTAAAAATGTTTTCAAATGGCAAACCAGATGAAGTCAAATGGGCATATTTATTTAATAATCATATATTTGGAGGGCTAAAACTATTCAATATTAAGGCATTAACCCTCTCTCTTAAATCCTCCATTACACTGAAATTATATCTAAAACTGGTTTTCTAGCAGGAATATCCAATATTCAAAATTGGTATTTTTGCTGTTATACAGATTAAACCAACAATTTCCAGTAGATTGACTATGGATCCTGCCCTTCTTAAATGAAGCCACACAGAGTTGGTTACAATTCCAATTTCTTCCTCCAGGAGAGGCAGAACAAATATTACAACAAATAATATGGCTAAACTCCAATGTACTGCTAGAGGAAATACACCATTTTGTGGATTTTTTTTATAGGGAAGGTATCATGTTTGTGAATGACATTGTAAATAATGACAGTAAAATTATGTCAAACAAGCAATTATCAAAGGTGTATGGAGATGTATGCTCAATACAAAAGTATAACGAACCCATCGCAGCTTTGCCACAAGAATGGAAGAGGCAATTGCTCAAAATCGAAAAAAATAGCTAGATCTTCTAACGCAAGTGGGACGGGTCTGGCTTTGTGACAATGATTTGACAGGTCCAACATAGTTACACATCCAACACCGCCAAAACATCAGCTATGCGGGTGTCAGCTAACACTGGTCAATGCTCGATCTAATTGAATCTAGGCCCAATGCTGTTTCCCAAATGGCACCCTATGGACCGTGGCAAAAAGTAGGGAATAGGTTGCCATTTGGGAGACTCGTGTAAAGTGGTATAGTAAACGTATAATAACTATATTCCCTACTTCTGAGCTAGCTTGTTGATGGCCCCTAGACAGCAGCACTGTGTGTGTGTGCGTGCATGCGTGTGTGTGTGTGTGTGTGTGTGTGTGTGTGTGTGTGTGTGTGTGTGTGTGTGTGTGTGTGTGTGTGTGTGTGTGTGTGTGTGTGTGTGTGTGTGTGTGTGTGTGTGTGTGCGTGCATGCGTGTGTGTATGTATGCGTGTGTGTGTGTGTGTGTGTGTGTGTGTGTGTGTGTGTGTGTGTGTGTGTGTGTGTGTGTGTGTGTGTGTGTGTGTGTGTGTGTGTGTGTGTGTGTGTGTGTGTGTGTGTGTGTGTGTGTGTGTGTGTGTGTGTGTGTGTAGCATCCATATGTGTAAGGGCACCTAAAAGCTAACTGGAAGATGTTCATGTACCTGTGTGAGCGGGCGGGACAAAAGTTATCAATGGAGGGGTAAGTGGATGAATGTCCTGAGGCAGTAACGTCTGTAATTATATCAGCTGCAGATGTGATTGTTCCAGTGTGTTCGGTGGGGGAGGAAGACGGCAGGTGGTGTCGTGGTGGTCAGATGACTGCTCAGGTGGTGCGGGAAAGGGATATAGCTCAACGGCTACTTAAGAATTGCTTGACAGAAAGGAATTTCATGGAGCAGCGGTTCATAGATGTGAGTACCTGTGTGATGAGAGCGAAGAGGAGACAGGGAAAGTTAAAGGAACATGGAGATGTTTTAAAGAGAAAAGGGGAGTCAGGAGAAGCTATGGATGCAGAGTTCTATGTTTGAGATGACAAGGGCGTTGGAGGCTGTGGGTGGACTGCTCCTGGTAAGATAGGGTGTGTTATGTGATGTTTAAGCATGCACCGATGAGTGTGTTGGAAGCAGTCTTAGGGTTGTATGATAAGTTATGGATGATTGGGGTGATACCTGCTGGGTGGAAACGTGCAGTGGTGCTGCCGTTTGTAAAACCAGGTAAAGATCCCACTAGGGCGGGCAGTTATAGGCCTATCGTGCTGGCATCCATCATGTGTAAATTGATTGAAAAGATGATAGTGAGAAGGATGATGTACCTGTATCTCTTGGAAGTTTGGGGTTTGATGAGTGTAGCACAGAGTGGGTTCAGGAGAAGGAGGTTTGCCATGGACGCCATGGTGACAGTTAGTACAGCGATAGCCGAGACCCTGACAATAAAAGAGGTGATGATTGTTGTGTATTTTGACATTGAGAAAGCTTACAATAACATGTGGAAAGAAGGGTGGATGATCAAGTTGAGTGCATTTAGCATTGTGGGACATCTGTATATCTGGATCATGGACTATATGAGTCATACAGGTGAGGGTGGGGTCAGAATTGTCAGTGGGTTTTGAAATGGACAATGGTACTCCTCAGGGGGTGTGGTCAGTCCAGTGTTGTTCACCCTGATGATAGATTACATGCCGTATTTAAGGAGGTGGGACAGGCAGGGGGTGTGGTCTTGTGTGCTGATGATGGGGCTGTATGGAAGAGAAGTGGAAAATATGTGATGAGGAAGATGCAAGGAGCTGTGGGAGTTGTGGAAGATTGGTCTCTAACATGGGGGTTTAGGATGTCTGTGGCCAAGTCCTGCTTTATGGTGTATTATAGGAGGAAGGTTAAAGATGTTATGCTGAAAATATATATAGGTAGGGAGTCTTAGTTTAAGTATTTAGGTATGTGGTTTGATGACAGGCATACCTGGAAGAGACATGTTGATTATATTGAAATTAAGTGTAGGAAGGTGCTGAACTTCATGGGCAGTGGCAGTGATTGAAGGCCAGACCAACAAACACTGTATATGTATCAGGCATTGATCAGGTCATATTTGGATTATGGGTGTTTTGTATATGGATCGGCAGCCAAAACGGTACAATAGTGCCTGGACAGGATACAGTCAAGGGCCCTGAGATTGTGTGTGGGGGTTCTTTCAGGATGACACCTTTTGAAGCATTGCAGGTGGGTAGTGGGGAACTGCCACAGAGGATAATGTGGGACAAACTTGCATTAGAGTACTGAGCGAGGTTGAAAGGGAGTTCAGAAGGACATCCTGCGGTCACGGCAACTGGGGAATGCTGGGAGTTATGAGTGGGTAAGCAGAGAGCGTGCGGGTGGACAATCAGGCAGAATGTAGTAGAATATGGACTGGGGGAGAGAGATAGGGCAATTGCATTGGGTGAACGTTCTTCCATAGCTGTTTCCGAAACCAAGTGTAGATGTGGACATGTTTGAAGGCAGGAGAGAATGGGGTGAGGACGTGAGACGTTGTGTGGAGACATATTTAGATAATCAGTTTGATTTGTTTTTAAGGATATATACAGATAATATAATAATAATAATATATGCCATTTAGCAGACGCTTTTATCCAAAGCGACTTACAGTCATGTGTGCATACATTCTACGTATGGGTGGTCCCGGGGATCGAACCCACTACCCTGGCGTTACAAGCGCCATGCTCTACTAACTGAGCTACAGAAGGACGAGATGGTTGAAATTATCCAGTCAGGGGTGTATATCCCACATTTCAGTGTTAGAGTATGTAAGCGCTTAACTGATTATGCTTCAGTGTATGCGGCTGAGTTGATTGCCATGATTATAGGTTTGAGATGGATGGAGGAGATCTGCTTTGGTTCGGCTGCAGTGTTCAGTAGTGTGCAGATGGGCAGCTGCTAATGGGATTGGAGAGGATGGGAGGCAATTTTAAGTGTAGACAATTTTATCGCGTGCACTCGTCAGTAAATGAAGAGGTGGGGAGTACGGGATGTAAGAGAGAGGAAGTTGTGTGGAGCAGACTATGGTTTGGGCACACAGGTTTGAATGGCAGGTTGTGGACGATAGGGAGATATGAAATAGGTCTGTGTGATGAGTGCTTAGTGGAGGAAACGGTGGAACATGTGTTGATATTTTGTGAACTGTATGACTTAGATAGGGAGAGAGGCTGGACAAGGTTGGGGTTTGGATGGTGTAGTGGGGTAAGGAAAAGGGGCGGGAAGGGGAGTCGAGGTCTCTATTTCACCTTCTTAGAGGAACAGGAATAATTAACAGAAAATTTGATGTAGGTAGGTCGTGTCTGGCCTCACACTCCAGTACAGTATATGGTGGTGCATGCACCTTAAAAGTTGGATGCGATCTGCCAACCTAATCCGAAAGAAGAAGAGTCAGTGGTGTGAAAACAACAGGATCAAACAGAAATCTGCTGACCTCCACGATGTTGTGTGATGCAGAGCTTAATTTTCTACTGCTAGTGCGATCTGCTAGCATTACTAATCACACACACACACACACGCAGTCACACTGCACACACGCAGTCACACTGCACACACGCAGTAACACTGCACACACGCAGTCACACTGCACACACGCAGTCACACTGCACACACGCAGTCACACTGCACACACGCAGTCACACTGCACACACGCAGTCACACTGCACACACGCCACTTGCTAAAAGACAGAACTTTCTACTGAGCGGCTTTGCATCTCATTATTATATCTTAACAAGATCATCTGTATGTCTAATTAAGATAAATAGATTCTCACTGCATCTTGGGCTTTAATAAAGGGTTTAGCATTAGTGTTATTAAATAATTCACTAGCTAATTCACCTTCACTTTACATTTGACATTTTAGTCATTTAGTAGATGCTCTTATCCTTATTACAGTAAGAGTGTGCATTCATCTTAAGATAGCTGGTGGGGCAACCACATATCACAGGCATAGTAAGTACTTTTCCTCAATAAAGTAGCTATCTGCAAAGTCGGAGCTTTCTCATAACTCACCTGCACTTTTCTGTTTCCTGCCCTAAAAGTTTTACTTTTTTTTTTACAAAAACTTCTAAGATGACCTTATGAGTCAGTCTGTCTTCTGGTACAGAGTAGGCTAAACTGGTGAACTGTCTCTTCCTGTCCACTCTCACTCCACAGTCTTCACAACACTATGTCTGTTTCCAAAATGTCACCCTTTACCCTTCATAGCGCACTACCCTTTGTGCTCCGGTCAAAAGTAGTACACTACATGGAAATAGGGTGCCAAATTGGGACAAAACCATCGCATAACACTTAGTTCTGTAAAAGGTTGCTCATTATAGCATGCTTCTGTCTCAGCCGTGTTAAAGGCCAGTAATTAACCAACTCCCTCCCCATCCACAGCTTAGAACTGTCGTAAAGGTTCCCTCTCCTCCTCCTTGCCATCTGTTTCACACCCTCTCTTTTTTTGGTTTTCTCTTTATGTGCTCAGCGTTTCTTCTCGTGGTTTTAGTGCTATGTCAGATTAAGTGTGTTCTTTCTCTCATTCTCAGAATCTCTCTCTCCGGGTCAGTATTGGCAGGGGGACAGGGGGACAGGGGGACAGGGGAAGGTACTGTACTCAGTAGGGAGAAGGGGTGCTAGGAAGAAGGAGGGGTGCTGGATAGCTCATGACCCTTCCAACATTCGATCCCAGTGATCTCCCCACTTTAGACACTGTCAATGGACACGCACAATATGCGTTCTCACACACACTAGCACACAGCTGCGGGAATATACACAAAGGCATTCAATCACGTAAGACACACAACCCAATACAGACCAATGAGCCGAGTAGGTCTACACAGACACAATAAAGCCCAGTGACTCCCAAACATTAGGTTAAACAATCTGTGACGGTTTCAGATGTGTTGAAAAGGCTCCATGATTCTCAGGGTCAATGACACATTCTGTATTGTTGTGGGATAATTGAAAAATGCAGCGATTCAGGGTCTGGTTTGGTTCTGACATTCCTTAACATTTAAGTCATTCATCATGCTTCACCAGCTAATACACAATTGTGGATAGACACATTGTGCATACATGCATACATATAAATACACATTTTCTCACACCTCCACACACAAAGTCACGCCTATACTCACATACAAATACACAAGCATGTATAGTAGGCACAAACTCACTGTAACAAATTGCTGTATATTTACAGCAAAACATTCACAGTTAGCTACAGTAGCTGTGATATATTACAGTATAGTATTGTAAAGAGAAATGCATTATGGGGGCTCAATGGCATTGCGCTACACTGCTGTAACATTTTACAATTGTGGTGCATTGTGTGAAAATATTTTTGGCTGACGAAAGAATCTATAGCTTATTAACATATTTTGAGTTGTGCCTTGTGTCATGATGTGTCCAGTGACGTCATACAACCCCCCCCCCCTCGTCCTCCTCCTCTCTCTCTCCACAGTTTATGTCAGTCGTAAATACTGCTTCTGGGTCTGTTCTATTAAGATTGGAATGTGTGACTGTGACACAGAGAGAGAACTTGGCTAAACTCCTAATCCCCAAAATGGGAGAATGAAACAATATTTCTACTTTTGAGAACGTGGGAATGATCTGTGGGGACACTTATGATGAGTGTGTTTCATTTGGTGACTTCATCAAGGACAGGAAACACACATAACGGTATCTCTTAAAGTGCACGTTTCCCAGCTCTCAGGTTTACATCTAAATATTGCGAAACATATGTGATTAAACATGGAACTATTTGTGAAAAGATGTAATGTCATGTTAACCTTCTAAATGAGAGTATTTGATTTTCATATAAAGTTGAACTAGTCAGTGGCCCATGTGGACATAGACATTATGTTGGCGTCATGGAATCACCCTTTTCTACTGAAACATATAAAACCCTGATGAAATTCACACCAGACCACACAAACTCTGGCGTAAGCTAAGGTTGCAAATGGTTGAATTTCTAAGACCAAAACATGCCGGGTGATGCTGGTGTGTGAAGTGGTTTAAACCACAACTCTACCAAAGGACAAGACTATACCACATGGAGCATTGGCTACACGGCTGGAAATGGTTAAACTCTGAGACTATCGATCCCTACAGAATAAGAGCAAATCTTAGACGTATAATTACTAGTCTGCAGCTAGAAATTACGTAAACCGAGAACAAAAATACCAACAACTGCCAAAGCATCTATTCTATGAGAATATTTCTGAATGATACTCTGAAGTAGACATTCTAATCACCTCCAACCACGAAAGACTTTGTGACTTCAATGAAAGTTAACCGGAGATGAACCCTACAGAACGATCGAACCAACATAGAAGACAATGACCAACAACTGCCAAAGCATCTAAGACAATGACATGGGCTAAATATACATGTATACAGTATGTGAAGACTTACAGAAAACATTTGACATCTGTCATTGCCAACAAAGAGTATATAACAAGTATTGAGATAAACTTTTGTTATTGACCAAATACTTATTTTCCACCATAAATTGCATATAAATTCATTAAAAATCCTACATTGTGATTTTCTGTTTTTTTTCTTCTTATTTTGTCTGTCATAGTTGAAGTGTACCTATGATGACAATTACAGGCCTCTCTCATCTTTTTAAGTGGGAGAACTTGCACAATTGGTGGCTGACTAAATACTTTTTTGCCCCACTGTAGTTGACCGGGGCAGCTCTCGCACGGCAATTTGACGAACTGACTTGGAAAAGTGGCATCCTATGATGGTGCCACGTTGAAAGTCACTGAGCTCTTCAGTAAGGCCATTCTACTGCAAATGTTTGTCCATGGAGATTGTATGTCTGTGTGCTCAATTTTATACACCTGTCAGCAACGGGTGTGGCTGAAATAGCCCATTCCACTAATTTGAAGGGTTGTTCCCATACTTGTGAGAGCGAGGCACGTTCCGCTGAACGTTCTCGACCCTCGCTCTTTAAAGAACTGGCGCTCATTGGTGCTCTCTGCTAGGTCACAAATGGCACCTTATAGCCTTTATAGTGCACTAATTTTGACCAAGGCCATAGGGCTCCTCACAGGGCTCCCCTATTGCTGTTTAATCTACATTATGTTTAATTAACACTAAACCCCCCCATCTAGGGGCGCTACCTGGTGTCAAATCTGGGTGAGCCTGACGGGCCGGCTGAGGCACGGGAGCCCGACGAGCCAACCGGGCTCCAAGTCTTGTGAGCCTCTCTAGCCAGCTGAGGCATCCCTGGTTGCTTCAGCAGCGGCACATTGACCCAGCCCCCCAAAAAAATATAATAATAGCTCCCTGATGCGTCCAATTGTGCTGTCTGCATTCTATAACGGTCTTGAGACAACAGACGCTGGGAGATGGAAGTACAGGGTGATGATTTAATAAGTACATAGACATGAAACCAAGCAAAAACAGTGTCTGGACAAGAGAAACAAAACAACATCAATTCAGACACGGGGATGAAACTGAGGAAGTGACAGATATAGGGGAGGCAATCAATGATTTGGTAAGGTCCAGGTGAGTCCGATGAAGCGCTGTTGCGTATAATAATGGTGAAGGGTGTATGTAATGATGAGCAACCTGGTGGCCTCAAGCGCCAGAGAGGGGGAGCGGGAGCAGATGTGCCACATGTAGAATTAATCTTACAGGGATTGCTCATGTTAACAGGCTCCTTTAGGAGGCTGCGTGTGTGTCTGTATGCGTGAGTGAATGTCTGTGTGAGTGAGTAACAGAGATGTGCTCTATATCCCAGATGCAGAGATGAGGACGAGTCACATGAATTGGATCGAGTCACAAATTAAATAACTTAAGACTTGACTAGGACTTGGAGCCTCAAATGTGAAATAGTAGTGAAAAAATATGAATTGTTTACTTTGCAAGCTCACCGGCAATGGGGCATCAAGCAATAATTACTAGCACAGGTCTACTTTCGATCAATCAAATGTATTTATAAAGCCCGTCTTACATCAGCTGATGTCACAAAGTGCTGTACAGAAGCACGGTGGCTAGGAAAAACTCCCTAGAAAGGCCAGAACCTAGAAATAAACCTAGAGAGGAACCAGGCTACGAAGGGTGTCCAGTCCTCTTTTGGCTGTGCCAGGTGGAGATTATAACAGAACATGGCCAAGATGTTCAAATGTTCATAGATGACCAGCAGGGTCAAATAATAAGAATCACAGTAGTTGTCGAGGGTGAAACAGGTCAGCACCTCAGGAGTAAATGTCAGTTGGCTTTTCTTAGCCGATCATTCAGAGTATCTCTACTGCTCCTGCGGTCTCTAGAGAGTTGAAAACAGCAGGTCTGGGACAGGTAGCACGTCCGGTGAACAGGTCTTTCTCTCCGAGAGAGAGAAAGAAAGAGAGAAAGAAAGAGAAAGAGAATAAGAGATAGCATACTTAAATTCACACAGGACAACAGATAAGACATGAGAAATGCTCCAGATATAACAGCCTAGCCCCCCGACACAAAGCACTGCAGCATAAATACTGGAGGCTGAGACAGGAGGGGTCGGGAGACACTTTGTACTAGTCTTTTAGTATGTCAAAATTGCTTGATATTTGGAATTTGTTGTTCAAATTAATCAAATGACATAATCAAAATGTGTTATAGACAAAATAATTAAAAAGGCTGTCTGGTAGCCTCAGGAAATACACAACGATTTGTAGTTGAACAAGTCTGCCTGTATATATACAGTGGCAAGAAAAAGTATGTGAACCCATTGGAATTACCTGGATATCTGCATAAATTAGTTCAAAAATGTGATCTGATCTTCATCTTAGTCACAACAATAGACAAACACAGTGTGACAACCCTCCCACTCTGTCTTCCGTATTCTTTCTCTTTGTTCTTGTTTTCCTTAACAGGATGCCGGTGGGCGGAGCCGGGAGGGTCGTCAGCGACATGGGACACACCTGGGCCCGGTGGGTTCCGGGATAAATACACCTCTTCCCCATTCGGTGAGCAGACTTTCTCTGTGCAGTCACTGATAGAGTTTGGTTGTGGTCTTTTTTTGTTTGTTTACGGTGGTACCTTGCAACACCCCTCATGATCACATTTATGCATGCGAACACTCACTTACACACACCATTGTTAAATTGTATTTAGTTTACTTCAGTTGATGAATATATTTTGTTATTCCTTATCTACACGTTGTCTCCCTTTTTTTAAATGAACTTCGAGCCGGTTCGTGACAAGTGGAGGCTCGTCTGAATCATAAGGTTGGTTCTTAGACATTTTGGAGTATAGCACTGTGTTGCATTATGAAGGACTAATACGAGTGTTGTTGGGCTTACTAGTATGTGTGTTGTTTGGGAGAAAATGTGTAGTCAATGTTTGAGAACTCTGTAGGTGCTTTGTTTTGTAACTTTTGTTACAGCTTTTGAGTTATAATGTTTGGTAGGCCCAGTGTTGGTTGCCTTTGTTTGGTAAACTTGCCACTTCGGTGGATAGTTTGTGTGCTGTGTTGGAGAGAGTACATTGGTTCGTTTCCAGGCCCCTGCCCAGGCTGGGAACTCTTACTTTACTTGCTGTTGGGACATTGTACTCCCCTCAGACCAATCTGCTGTGTACCTCAGTGGGAGATTTAGGTTGGGTAGTGACACTTGCTACCCAGAGCTACAGCCTTTTCCCCCTGTTAGGCTTATCGATGTTTTACTTTGAAATACGTTGGGCATGGTTATTTTGTTATTTGTGTGATGTCTGTTGACTGAGCAGTTGTCTTGGAAACATCTATCTTGAGGAAACTGCCAGCGTGCTGGATTTATTTTACTTTTATTTTCTATGCCTGTGGGCTACAGTGCCTAATTACCCAATACAAAGCCACAAGTAAGACTAGGGTTGAGTTATTGTAGGTTTTGGGAAGCTCCATATATATCTCATGTCTCTTCTGTGGTGCCCAGTGTGATTGTCATTTCTCCCGTGCTCCAGTCTGGTGTACTCGGCAGAGGGGAAGAGCAAGATTTTTTTTTTGTATTTACTTGTGACTATGGCATCTTAAGTAGATGAGGTAATTTGCTTTCCATCAGAGGAACTGTTAGCATTATGTACTAAAGAACAGCTGTTGAAGATCGCTGAACATTAAAAGGTTGAAATTAGTGAGCAATGTCTAAAGAATTCTGTTAGGTAGATTTTGAAGGCTAATCTGATGGCAAGGTATTCTTGAAGTTACCACTTGGGCAGCCTCTGCTGAGGATTCGCCACCTCCCCAGCTGTCTCCCCATAATGTTACAATGGCCAAACTATCTGTTAGACCTAGTGGTCTGTCTTTTGAACGGTAGAAAGAACTGCTTCTGTTATAGCTAGCGCATGATCGTGAGAAGCAAGAGCATGATCGTGTAAAGTACGAAAAATAATTGGAATTTAAACAGGATTTGGAGCATGCCAAAATCTTGACCTGGACACATTTGATATTGTTTGGAACTTACGGTTGTTGCCAAACTTTAATTAGAAGGACCTAGAGACATTATTTTCGTTTGAGTGTGTTGCTGACACTAGAAGTTGGCCTGATTCTGACTACACTTTAATTTTGCATGGTGATGATAAACAGACTCATGTTGAGTTATCTTTAGTTTAATTCCTGGTGTTCCACCTCTGCAGTTATGACTTTCCAATGGCTGTGTGATCTGATTTATGCTAGAGCAATTTAAGGACACAATCCCCGACTGTATAGCCGCATGCATGAACGAAAAGTAAAGACTGAAGCTGTAGTTCTGGCGGACGAGTATGTTTTGACTCAAGTATTTGCAGAGCCCCGTATTCGGATTGAGTGGGGGTGTTCGGAGAGATTTGGGCCTCGCTCACCGATATACTCTGGTACACAGGCAGAGTTTCATACAACTAAGGGTTGAGCCTGACTCCTCTCGTAAAGCTGACTTTGGTCAAGTGTCACTACTGTCAAGGAACAGGTGATTGGAAAGACGAATGTCCGGTGCTAAGGGTAAATTCAGTACTTGCGCTTATGGTAAATCTAAGCCTATGGCGTTCGCAGCTCCTGTCCCACCTCAGTTCACTCCTGACACTGTCTCATGCCCTGGGGCATGTGAAAGTCCATGTTGACCCAGACTATTTACCTTTCATTAGGAAGGGTTTTGTGTATGTTAGGAAATGACAACCCAGTGCCAGTGAAGATCCTGAGAGACACAGGTGCCTCTGAGTCGTTTGTGTTGGAGTCAGTTACCCTTCTCTGCTGAGACTGATTAGAGGAATAGGTTTGAACACTGTCAGTCCCATTGCATAAACTGATTTTTGGATTGTGGACTGAAAGGTGAGGTTGTTGTGGGGGGGTGTCCTCCATTGCCTATTGAGGGTATATATATGTTGTCCTTGGGAATAACTTGGCTGGTGAGCATGGCCTGCCGTGTTTCCATCTCTAGTGGTTTCCGCTAAGCCGTCATTTGTATGGTTTCCTGATGAGGGTGCGCAGAGTTTCCCAGAGGTTCTCTGCGTGTGCAGTAACGCGTTCTATAAGCCATGGCGAGAAAGAAATCTGTCAACTTTCCCTGTTATCTGTACCCCGCTCTGATCTAATCAAGGAGCAACGGGCTGACTCCACATTAGAAGAGTTGCGTGACCAAATTGTGCCTGTGGAACATTTGGGAGATGTCGCCCATGGCTATTTTCTCCAAGATGATGTCCCGATGAGAAAGTGGGTGTCACATGGTAGTTGTTAGAGAGGCGATTAGTCAGGTTGTTGTACCAGTTAAGCTTTGTGAGCTTGTGTTGATAACTTCTCAGAATGACTTTGCTGGACATATGGGTGTGAGGAAAACCTACAATCGCATACTAAGACTTTTTTTTTTTTTTGGTCTAAGTTAAAGAGGAATGTTTGTGAGTTCATCACAACTTGTCACACCTGTCCATTAACTGGTAAAACAAATCAAGCTATTAAGCCAGAACCACTTTTTTTTCTATTCCTGCACTCAGCCAACCTTTTGAGTATTTGATTACTGACTGTTGGTCCTCTGCCTTGTTCTAAAAGGTAGTAGTTACCTGTTCACTGATGTCAGACCACTAGGTTTCCTGCTGCCTACCCTCTCCGGTCTATCACCACTAAGTTTGTGCTAAAAGCTTTGACTCAGTTTCTCACTGTTTGGAATCCCTAAGGTCTTTCCGAATGATCAAGTATCGAATTTCACCTCTAATCTGTTTGGTCAGGTTCTCCAACAACACCATATTAAACACAGGCTGAGTCAATTTGCTAGGATCCAGGGCAGTATTTTGTGTGTGACTGGTATGGTGTTTCGGGGTCCTTGTTGGTTCCCGGTTTTATGGGGGGTGACGAACCTCCCACTCTGCCATATTCTTTCTCTTTGTTCTTGTTTTCCCTAATAGGATGCCGGCGTGCGGAGCCGGTAGGCTTGTCAGCGACATGGGATACTGTACCTGGTTCCGGGATAAATACACTTCCCCAGTCATTGAGATTCTCTCCATGCAGAAACTGATTTTGGTTGTGGCATTTTTGTGGCTGTTTGTGTACTTTGGCACCTTTCAACACCCTCATTATCACATTTAAGCACTCAAAATACTGATTACTGACTACACATACCATTGTTAATTGCATTTAGTTTACTTCAGTTAAGGAATAACAATATATTTATCTCCACGTTGTCTCCCTTTTTGTTCCGAACTTCAAGCCTGTTCATGACAGTGTGCTTAACCTCTTAAAGCGCACCCGACACGCAGGCGTGCCATCTAGCCATCTGGAAATACAAATGCGCTATGCTAATAGCACTCGTTAAAACTCAAACGTTCATTAAAACACACACATGCAGGGTACTGAATTAAAGCTACACTCGTTGTGAATCCAGCCAACGAGTCAGATTTTTAAAATGCTTTTCGGCGAAAGCATGAGAAGCTATTATCTGATAGCATGCAACACCCCGAAATACCTGAAGGCGACGTAAACAAAATAATTAGCATAGCCGGCGCTACACAAAACGCAGAAATAAAACATTCATTACCTTCGACAAGCTTCTTTGTTGGCACTCCTAGATGTCCCATAAACATCACTATTGGGTCTTTTTCTCGATTAAATCGGTCCATATATACCCTAGATATCGATCTATGAAGACTGTGATCCAGGAAAAAACAGCGTTTTAAAACACAACGTAATTTTTTTAAATTAAAAAAGTTGACGATAAACTTTCACAAAACACTTCGAAATACTTTTGTAATCCAACTTTAGGTATTAGTAAACATTAATAATCTATCAAATTGATCACGGGGCGATGTGTATTGAATAGATCCACGTCTTCAAATCATGTTCGGACATTTCTCCTCCAAAACATCCTGTCGGAGACCGGAAGGAATGGGCTCTCTCTTACTCGTTTGACCAAGAAACAAAGCCCAGGCAATTGACAAGACTGGCGACATCGTGTGGAAGCTGTAGGACTTGCAATCTCAGCCCCATGTAATTTGGTTTCCCATAGACAATACATGCAAGTGGCGGATTGATATTTTTTCCAGATTTTGGTGATCAGTTTTTCTTCCACTTTTCGATGAAACACACATTCTGTTATAGTCACAGCCGTGATTTAACCAGTTTTAGAAACGTCAGAGTGTTTTCTATCCACACATACTAGCATATGCATATACTATATTCCTGGCATGAGAAGCAGGACGCTGAAATGTTGCGCGATTTTTAACAATGTTCAAAAAAGTAGGGGGTAGGCTTAACAGGTTTTAAACTAATAACAAACACATGCTATTTTTCTTGTATTGAAGACATCATTTAACATTCACAGTGTAGGTTAACTTCTTGTGTTGAGCAATCCCGTATCCGGGAGCGTAATCATAACCTCAAGCTCATTACCATAACGCAACGTTAACTATTCATGAAAATCGCAAATGAAATGAAATTAATCTATTTGCTCTCAAGCTTAGCCTTTTGTTAACAACACTGTCATCTCAGATTTTCAAAATATGCTTCTCAACCATTGCAAAACAAGCATTTGTGTAACAGTATTGATAGCTAACGTAGCATTTAGCGTTAGCATTCAGCAGGCAACATTTTTACAAAAACCAGAAAAGCATTCAAATCATTTACCTTTGAAGAACTTCGGATGTTTTCAATGAGGAGACTCTCAGTTAGATAGCAAATGTTCCGTTTTTACAAAAAATATTATTTGTCTAGGAGAAATCGCTCCGTTCATCACGTTCGGGTAAGGAAAAAATAAATAAATAAAAAATATTAAGTCATGAAAACACAAACTTTTTTTCCAAATTAACTCCATATCGACAGAAACATGGCAAACCAATGTTTAGAATCAATCCTCAAGGTGTTTTTCACATATCTATCGATGATAAAATCCATCGTGGCAGTTGACTTTCTCTTCTGAAGAAATGGAACGCGCATGGACCTACAGATTACGCAAAAATTTCGACACAGGACACCGGGCGGGACACCAGGTAAATGTAGTCTCTTATGGTCAATCTTCCAATGATATGCCTACAAACACATCACAATGCTGCAGACACCTTGGGGAAACGACAGAAATGGCAGGCTCATTCCTGGCGCATTCACAGCCATATAAGGAGACATTGGAACACAGCACCTTCAGAATCTGGGGCATTTCCTGTATGAAACTTCATCTTGGTTTCGCCTGTAGCATAAGTTCTGGGGCACTCACAGATATCTTTGCAGTTTTGTAAACGTCAGAGTTTTGTCTTTCCAAGGCTGTCAATTCCATGCATAGTCAAGCATCTTTTCGTGACAAAATATTGCGCTTAAAACGGGCACGTCTTTTTATCCAATAATGACATAGCGCCCCCATAGGTTGAAGAGGTTAAGACAAGTTGTCTTGGAGAAAGTGCAGCACTGTTGCAGCTGCTATGGCCATCCTGCAAAGATGACTGCAAGAGCACACTGCAGAATGCTCAATGAGGTTATTAAGAAGAATCCTAGACTGTCAGCTAAAGACACAAATCTCTGGAACATGCTAACATCTCTGACAGCCTACGATAAGTAAAACACTAAACAAGAATGGTGTTCATGGGAGGACACCACGGAAGAAGCCACTGCTGTATGAGGTTCACGAAAGAGCACCTGGATGTTCCACAATGCTTCTGGCAAAATATTGTGGACAGATTAAACAATTTGACTTATTTGGAAGGAACACAACACTGAAGAAAAGAAAGTACAGCACACCATCATCCCAACTGTAAAGTATGGTGGGAGCATCATGGTTTGGAGCTGATTTGCTGCCTCAGGGCATGGACCGCTTCCTATCGTCAATGGAAAAAATCTATGGATTTTGCAGGAGAATGTAAGGCTATCTGTCTGCCAATTGAAGCTCAGCAGGAGTTGGGTGACGCAACAGGACAAAACCCCAAACACAGACGTAAATCAACAATGGCTTCAACAGAAAATACGCCTTCTGGAGTGGCCCAGTCAGATTCCTGACCTCAACCCGATTTAAAATGCTGTGGCATGACCTCGAGAGCGGTTCACACCAGACATCCTAAGAATATTGCTGAACTGAAACCGTTTTGTAAAGTTCAATGGTCCAAAATTCTACAAAAAACATTTGGTTGAGTTCATTGCTGCCAATGGAGGGTCAACCAGTTATACACATACTTTTTCCAGCCTACAATGTTAATGTTTACACGGTGTGTTCAATAAAGACATGAACATGTATAATTGTGTTAATAGTTTAAGCAGACTGTGTTTGTCTATTGTTGTGACTTATATGAAGATCAGATCAAATTTTATGACCAATTTAAGCAGAAATTCCAAAGGTTTCACATACTTTTTCTTGCCATAGCATATTTTTTAATTGACGAGACTTGCGCTTGGAATACACGACTTGAACTTGACTCGAGACTCGACCCTTTCTACTTGGGAGTCGACTTGAGACTTTGACCTTGTGACTTGAGACTTTATTGTGACTCGAATAATGGAGTATTGGTCCCACCTCTGCATAGATGTTTGTGTCTTCTCTGTGCTTCCTGATCACTGAAACAGAGCCCTGTATCCAAGGGAGAAAATATCCTGCTGCACTGTTGACTAAAATCATTAAAGTAAGTAGAAGAAAAACTACTGGTGTAAAACTAACATATGGAATGTTAGTAAAGATGTTCATACCATGGATAATTTAGCTATTTGAATTTGGCCTTGCTACCCATAGAATTGCATTGAATAACATATTCATAGACAGAAAACAGTTTCTGTCCTATTTCTGAGATATATAAGAAAGATCAGGAAATACTTTATTACATTTTTACACACATTTAACCAGTTTTTGCGGCACTAAACTACTTCCATATACACTAACTGTACAAAACAACAGCTCTTACATGACAAAGTGACCAGGTGAAACCTGGTCGTCACCTGTTAAATCCACTTCAAATCAGTGTAGATGAAGGGGAGGAGACAGGTTAAAGAAAGATTTTTAAGCTTTGAGACAATTGAGACGGATTGTGTATGTGTGCCATTCAGAAGGTGAATGGGCAAGACAATTGTAAGTGCATTTGAACGGGGTATTGTAAGTGCCAGGTGCACTGGTTTGAGTGTTTCAAGAACTACAACGCTGCTGGGTTTTTCGTGCTTTCCTGTGTGTGTCAAGAATGGTCTGCCACCTAAGTGACATCTAGCCAACTTGACATGACTGGGCCAACATTCATGTTGAACTCATTTGCCACCTTGTAGTCAATGCGCCAATGAATTGAGGCTGTTCTGAGGGCAAAAGGGGTTACAACTCAATATTAGGTAGGTGTTCCTAATGTTTTGTATACTCAGACGAGTCTTGAGGCTTTTGGTCGTCCTAGAGCAAAACAACCATGTATGTGTTCATGAGTTTCACCTTGCCACATGACTCACTGTCTTGAGGAGTGAACCATTTTCGTGAACGGGGTCGTGTACCTAATAGACGGATTGTTGAAAGCCTACATGTACATTAGGTTATGTAGTGTTCCTTGAGTAAAAACAAACTATTTCTGTTCGAACGCCTTCACTTCTCTCTTCACTTGCTGTTCAGGAGCAGCGCTGATTTCAAATGTATGAATCAAGTCTCCAGTCCAATCAAGCAGCTAAAAAGACTCTCACAGAGGCAGGAAGGCCTGTGTTCAATTTGATTTACCACCCCCATGCTTCCATGGTGGATGATACTGGTGCTATATCTGAGTGTTTAACACTTTCTGTCCTCACAGTCGAAGAGTATATGCATTGATTTTAATCTGACTCAATTTACTTCAACCCACATGGCTAAATGTGAAAAACCTATTAACTTTTCATTGATTGATTTATTTCTAACTAATAACCCCCAGAAATATTTCTCTAGTGGAGTATTTGCATATGATGTTAGTGATCATTGTCACAAAGTATGTATTAGATATACAAAACTACTAATTCTTGTTTAAATACAGAAATGTTTTTTTTCTCAATATATTTTCTGCTCAATGTTTTTTATATGACATGTTATACTCTGATTTAGCCAGTGTCTCCTGTATTCCTGACCCTGAGTTGGCTCTAGAAAATAAAATAAAAATATATCCTCCATATTTATTCCTCTGGCAGATCAACAGACAATATATTTTTTTTACCCCCTTTTTCTCCCCATCTTGTCTCATCGCTGCATCTCCCCAATGGGCTCAGGAGGCAAAGGTCAAGTCATGCATCCCCTGAAACATGAACCGCCTAATCGCACTAGAGGAGCGCTTCTTAACACCTGCCCGCTTAACCAGGAAGCCAGCCACACCAATGTGTCAGAGTAAACACCGTTCATCAAACGACCGAGGTCAGCCTTCAGGGCCACCACAAGGAGTCACTAGAGAGCGATTGTAAAGCCATACCCTCCCCTAACCCGGATGACACTGGGCCAAATGTGAGGCGTCCTATGAGACTCCTGGTCATGGCCGGTTGTGATGCAGCCCAAACACGCCCGTTTTAAACAATTCAGAGTCAGATATAGATAGAATCCTTGGTTTTCTTCAGAATTAGCTGAGCTCATTCGGAGGAAAATCAGGTCTGGGCCAAAGCAAGGAAAACTGACTTTGTAGTGGACTGGCAATCTTCAGGCAAATGAGAAACAGATGTACTATATTGATTAAAGCTAAAAAGCTACTTTTTAAGCTCTGATTCTGCTGGTGATCCTTCTACATTTTGTAAAAAGTAAATGCAGTGAAGTATACAAAGTCCTCTTTACTGCCTAAGCAAGTTCTGTCTGACTCTGTTATAATAACTGATAAGAATGAGAAGTGATGCATTAAATCATAATTTTATCTCGTCAGGCTTTTAATTTGAAAGAACCGGTGGTGTATAGTTGAGTCAATCGATTGCTCTTCCCTCTGCCAGCCTCTAGCTCACTCGACAGTTAACCCGTCAACTTCTAGTGAATCTTTGTTTTTAACTTACTATCTGTGATGTGCTAGATGCCTTGCTTAAGATTGATGTAAAAAAAACACGTACTGATATACTTGATCTGTTTTTTCTGTAGCTCTCTGCCCCCTGATTGCTGAATCATTAACCCATATTTTTAACCTAGTTATATCTGGTAGAATCCCCAAGGTTTGGATGGTGGACCATGTACTCCCCCTTCACAATGGTGGTGACCCTTGTGAACTAAATCATTGTTTGCCTATTTATAAACTTTCTTGCTTAGCTAAAATATTAAAAGTCTTGACAAATTCTCAGCTAAGCTCTTTGAAATCACTCAGGTTTTAGACCAGGTCCTAGTGCTATCTCTACTGCATCCCTAGTTACAGTATAAATTATGTAAATTAGCTTTTAGTTTGTTCCACAAATAAGTTGGAAGAAATCTTCAAAATGTTCTTAAATTTGAGGTTCTGGTTCCTCTTATTCAATTCAAAAAGCACAATGAGGACCTTATTACTGATGAATGTGTTTATTTATTTTATGACCCTGTTTTTGTTTCTGCTTGCATTTTGTATTTATATTTGTATCTGTATATTTGCTGTAATTGATGTAATTCAGGGCTCAACTGTAAGAGACCTTGGTCTCAGTATGACTCCCTGATCATATAAAGGTTAAATACACATATTGAATTCTGTGTTATGTGGCAACTTAGATCATCATATCACCCAACGCTCTTAACCACTAGGCTACCTGCCTAATGCTAGACAACAAGGCTAACACTCATGTATGTAAGTTAGACTATTAGCTACACTAGCTGCTAAAGCCATCCATTACGAAATGTTGGATTATTCATAGCTAGCTAATTTTCTTACCTCTACAATGTTTCCTCGAGTTCAAGGCAGAGTTTGTTGGCTGCCACCTCCACCATCCTGGATAAGCAAAGCTTGCATTTCATCACCTCTCCTGACATCCCCAGCCACGTCCTGAGAGCATGCGCAGACCAGCTGGCTGGTGTGTTTACGGACATTTTCAATCAATCCGTATTCCAGTCTGCTGTCCCCACATGCTTCAAGAGGGCCAACATTGTTCCTGGTCCCAAGAAAGCTTAAGGTAACTCCAATTTGCAGATGACGCAACCACACTGCACACTGCCCTAACCCATCTGTACAAGAGGAATTCAGCTCAGCATTTAACACCATAGTACCCTCAACTCGTCATCACACTCAAGACCCTGGGTCTTGACCCCGCCCTGTGCAACTGGGTACTGGACTTCCTGACGGGCCGCCCCAGGTGGTGAGGTTAGGTAACATCTCCACTCCGCTGAGCCTCAACACTGGGGCCCCACAAGGGTGCGTTCTGAGCCCTCTCCTCTACTCCCTGTCCACCCATGACTGCGTGGCCATGCACGCCTCCAACTCAATCATCAAGTTTGCAGATAACACTCCAGTGGTAGGCTTGATTACCAACAACGACGAGACGGCCTACAGGGAGGAGGTGAGGGCCCTCGGAGTGTGGTGTCAGGAAAATAACCTCACACTCAACGTCAACAAAACAAAGGAGATGATGGTGGACTTTAGGAAACAGCAGAGGGAGCACCCCCTTATCCACATCGACGGGACAGTAGTGGAGAGGGTAGTAAGTTTTAAGTTCCTCGGCGTACACATCACGGACAAACTGAATTGGTCCACCCACACAGACAGCGTGGTGAAGGCGCAGCAGCGCCTCTACAACCTCAGGAGGCTGAAGAAATTTGCACAATCGAGAGCATCCTATCGGGCTGTATCACCGCCTGGTACGGCAACTGCTCCGCCCACAACCGTAAGGCTCTCCAGAGAGTAGTGAGGTCTGCACAACGCATCACCGGGGGCAAACTACCTGCCCTCCAGGATACCTACACCACCCGATGTCACAGGAAGGCCGTAAAGATCAAGGACAACAACCACCCGAGCCACTGCCAGTTCACCCCACTATCACCCAGAAGGCGAGGTCAGTACAGGTGCATCAAAGCAGGGACCGAGAGACTGTTAAACAGCCACCACTAACATTGAGTGGCTGCTGCCAACATACTGACTCAACTCCAGCCCCTTTAACAATGTAAAAATTGCTGGAAAAAATGTATCACTAGCCACTTTAAACAATGCTACTTTGATATGTTTACATACCCTACATTACTCATCTCCATATGTATGTACTGTACTCTATACCATCTACTGCATCTTGCCTATGACGTTCTGTGCCATCACTCATTCATATATTTTTATGTACATGTTCTCCATTCCTTTACACTTGTGTGTGTAAGTGAGTTGTTGTGGAATTGTTAGATTACTCGTTGGTTATTACTGCATAGTTGGAACTAGAAGCACAAGCATTTCACTACACTCGCATTAACATCTGCTAACCATGTGTATGTGACAAATAAAATTGGATTTGTTTTGAAGGAGAACTGGTCACAGTCTCCTTTGTCTCCATTGTTTTCACACACACCGCTTTGATAACCTTTTCTTTCATTTACATGTTTCAAACTAAGTTATTTTATATTTTAAAAAATCGAATGCATCGTTCAGTTTGTAGCTTGATATGATTAGCACAATGTGTGAAATGTGATTTTATTGGTCCCTAACTAAACAACAATGTGTGAAATGTGATTTTATTGGTCACTAACTAAACAACAATGTGTGAAATGTGATTTTATTGGTCACTAACTAAACACCAATGTGTGAAATGTGATTTTATTGGTCACTAACTAAACAAAATGTGATTTTATTGGTCACTAACTAAACAACAATGTGTGAAATGTGATTTTATTGGTCCCTAACTAAACAACAATGTGTGAAATGTGATTTTATTGGTCACTAACTAAACAACAATGTGTGAAATGTGATTTTATTGGTCACTAACTAAACACCAATGTGCAGTTTTTTTCTGGCTGCGATGAGTTCTCACAAACTTTCAGTGCCTCGTGATCTATTATGATAGCCTACAAAACATACATCAGTAAAACTAAAATCACTTTCATTCAAAACATACTTAAGTAAAAATACTCTGAAAAGTTACTCAATTACAGTAACGAGAGTATTCATAATTACTTACTTACACCCCTGCTTTGTTACTTACACCCCTGCATGTATGTGTGTGGTTAGGTTAAGTTAATTTAGTCAGAAGACAGTTGAAGAAACTTGAGTGGACTTATGGAAAGGCTCTGTGAGACAATTTATATATATATATACTGTATATATATTGTACTGTTCTGTAGTTTCGACCCAATGATTCATCTGACAAAGAACATTGCGTGCTGCAGGCCCAGCCACGGTTCAAAGCTTGCAAGACATTCAATGGACGTCATTCAAGAGATATTCTGGACCCTATGTCAAAGAGTTGTTTTTAGGACCACATCGTGTCTATTGTACTGCTAATAGCCCTTGTGAAAGGGATATTGTTTGAAAACATGTTTCAAAATGCCTCCAGCTGTCCATCACTACTGTCAATAAAAACACAGCATCTACTGTGGTACAAATATATATATTTGTTAAATTCACTTTCATTCAAAAAAAAAAAATACAAATGCACAGTTTTCAATGTTATGCAAGCAAACAAGTGTTTGCCATGGTGAATAATTAAATAATAATTGGTGTGACACAGCTCTCGGAACTCATTAAGAGGCAGCTTCTAAATTAAAATAATTGCAGATCAATAAAATGTCCCTGTAGATTCAATTAAATTTAGAAGATTGGACTATTCTAAATTAACATCTATTGGGGATTTTTCATTAAATCTGGTCTCTGATATTGAATTAGAAAGGTAAAACCTTACAGAGAATGTCAATAGGGCTTTTAAATAATTATAAAACAGAGTTAATAATAATAATAATAATAATTGGATAACACAGCGGCTTCGATCTTCAATAAAAATTAATTCAAAGAAAAATTAATTCAAAGGTTATATCCATAGGTTTTAGGCCTGCAGTAGGTTATAATAAACTGAAAATTGCGTTCATTAACCATGTGCCATTGAATCTGATAACTCTTCCCAACTATTTTGTCATTTATATGACACAGCTGTCCAATTTTTTTTGTTCCTTAAATTAAACTGGTATATAATTTTATTTATCACGATTTTCTTTAACCAATTTTGGTCTTTAATGCAGGGCCAACAGACAAGTTCCTTACTTTTTTCCCCCTTCCTCTTGACAAAGGTTCCAATTGATAACATTTTTTTAGTATATTCAAGTTTAACCACAATATTTGTTGTTTTATTTGTTCTGTCTTTTCTGGTGGATTAAACTGAAATTGCAACCAACTTTCCAAGGCTTGTTTAAAAAATTACAATATTTTGGAGATAATTTCGTTTACGAATAACCGAAAAGCCTGAATAACCGAAAAGCCCTTCTTTTACATGGGTGTTAGGAGTGTGTATTGGAGGCGAAGTCAGGTGCAGGAGAGCAGAGTGTAGTGAACAGGCACACTTTTTATTCTGGTCCAAAATGACAGCACAAAGTAACACAAAATGTGCCCAAACAAGGAACATAGACATAAAATAATGCGCGTAACAATATCCAATATCCAATTCCAAAATACACGTAACACAAAACAATCTCACACAAAGACATGATGGGGAACAGAGGAATAAATACATATGGATGGATTAGGGAATGAGAACCAGGTGTGCAGGGAACAAGACAAAACAAATGGATACATAAAAAATGGAGCGGAGATGGCTAGAAATCCGGTGACTTCGACCGCCGAACAAGGAATGTAGCCAACTTCGTCGGAAGTCGTGACATGGGGTGAGATAATATTACTAAATTGTAAATAAAGCCAGTTTGTTGTTTAGAATTAGGGAGAGAAACCAAAATCCCACTGTGCCTATTTTTTGAAAATTGTCAGTCCACTTGTCCAAGTATAATTCCCCTATTGTATTTACCCAAGTCTCTTAACTCCAGGAACACAGACAGTTTCGTTGATGTTGTTGCCTGATAAGGACTCTAGTGCCTAATTTACGAAAAGATTGTCAATTTGTGCCACAGTTTAGACCACTGATAGATCAGCGTTCTAAATCCCCCTTGTGATAGTGTGGTGCAATGACAGAATGCCACGATCTACCACTAACGGTCGTGGCATAAGCTCGAAACTTTAAAAGGAAGAACCACTGTACCTGTGTAAGACATTCAAGTTGTACATTTATCTAGATTGATGAGATCATATCCCAGGTCTGAGTGAGATATCATAGGGATCCTTAGCTATAGCTCTGCCTCTCCATGATGTTTTATTTAAGCACAGTATCTGTGTGTGAACTTGTCAACAGGAGTCCCTCGTGAACAAAACAGATGGGCTCCTCTCCCCTACACACACATACACACATAGATACATACAGCGCCTTGCAAAAGTATTGTTCCCCCACTGTGTTTTTACTATTTTGTTGCATTTCAACCTGTAATTTAAATAGATTTTTATTTGAACTTCATGTAATGGACATACACAAAATAGTCCAAATTGGTGAAGTGAAATTAAAAAAATATATAACTTATAGCAAAAAATATATTTAAAAAATTTAATCGGAAAAGTGGTCTATGCATTCACCCCCTTTGCTATGAAGCTACTAAAAAAGATCTGGTGCAACCAATTACCTTCAGAAGTCACATAATTAGTTAAATAAAGTCCACCTTTGTGCAATCTAAGTGTCACATGACCTGTCACATGATCTCAGTATATATATACACCTGTTCTGAAAGGCCCCAGAGTCTGCAACACCACTAAGCAAGGTGCACCCCCAAGCAAGCGACACTATGAAGACCAAAAGTTGTGGAGAAGTACAGATCAGGGTTGGGTTATAAAACATATCAGAAACTTTGAACATCCCACAGAGCACCATTTTAAATGCATTATAAAAAAATGAAAGAATATGGCACCACAACAAACCTGCCAAGAGAGGGCCGCCCAGCAAAACTCACAGACCAGTCAAGGAGGGTATTACAGTTTTTCTCAATCGCTAAAACACAATTTCTGAAACCTTGCTCCATTTCCTGAAAACATTAAACACAAAACCTCATCTTCAAGCACTATTTACATCACCTCTGACTCCTCTGGCAAAATGAAACACAAAACCTCATCTTCAAGCACTATTTACATAACCTCTGACTCCTCTGGCAAAATGAAACATTCGCCTCCAAACAGTTTTACCTGTGTTCAAAATCAAACACTGCTCTCAAATCATAAACAAAGTGATCAAAATGATATACACTCTCAAGCAGTCAGTTAACAATACACCGAAAAATAGAAAACACATTGTTCAAAACATACCATTTTCAGGGAGAAGTACATTTTTTATCTAAAACAAATATTCATATTTTTCCGTCATTGTCTTTTGATGAATGAAAACATGTTCTATCATATTATCTCAAAATTGATCAGAAATTACTACTCTGCTTTGCTCTATTGTTTTTTGTTCTTCCTCCTCCTTGTACCCCTATTTTTACAGTACTGTACCCTGCATCTCACAAACTTGTCCATTGTCTCTGTGATACTGTAATTCTTGTTCTTTGTTGATATAAACCTGCAACCTGTCAATCTATTGAGCAGTCAGTACTGTTAATAAATGGAAAGCACAATGTTCAGGGCCATACAATTTGTCCATTGTACAGTATACAGCCTACAATGCACTGTACTTCAGTATCCATTCTCAGACTTTCTCCTTCCCACCTTCAACAACCTGTTTGCTCTCTGAACTGGCTTATATTGGTTGTGTTGCAACATTTGAAACAGGTTAAATCAATTTTGAGTGGTTGTGTTCAATCAATGACATGTCTTCTCTATTTGTATTTGATTGTTGCCACTTGTGTTTACCAGTATGGATGACATGTGCATTAAAGTGCAGAATGTGTTTTGAGAATGCGAATGTGTTTAGAGTTTTGCTGAAAAGTCTAAGTGAGATCTGCAAATTGTGTTTCACCATGTGAAATGGTTTAAGGTATTGACAACAGACTGCATAATTAGCTAAATGAGTCCAGGCAACTGAGAACTTTGTTCAGCCAATGGGTTTTAGTGTTTTAGCAATTGAGAAAAACTGTAATAAGAGAGGCAATAAAGAGACCAAAGATAACCCTGAAGGAGCTGCAAAACTACACAACGGAGATTGGAGTATATGTCCATATGACCACTTTAAGCTGTACATTCCACAGACCTGGGCTTTACGGAAGAGTGGCCAGAAAAAAGCCATCACTTAAAGAAAAAAATAAGCAAGCATGTTTGATGTTTGCCAAAAGGCATGTGGGACACTCCCCAAACATAAAGAAACCTCTATGTCTGGCGCAAACCCAACACCTCTCATCACCCAGGTATCACCATCCCCACATTGAAGCATGGTGGTGGCAGCATCATGCTGTGGCGATGTGTTTCATTTGCAAGGACTGGGAAATGGGTCAGAATTGAAGGAATGATGGATGGTACTAAATACAGGGAAATTCTTGAGGGAGACCTGTTTCAGCCTTCCAGAGATTTGAGACTGGGACGGAGGTTCACCTTCCAGCAGGACAATGACCCCAAGGTTGCTGCTAAAGCAACACTCAAGTGGTTTAAGGGAAACATTTAAATGTCTTGGAAAGAGCTGGCTCAGTTTTGCCTTGAAGAATGGGCAAAAATCCCAGTGGCTAGATGTGCCAAGCTTATAGAGACATACCCCAAGAGACTTGCAGCTGTAATTGCTGTAAAATGTGACTCTACAAAGTATTGACTTTGGGGTTGAATAGTTATGGAAGCTCAAGATTACAGTTTTATTGTCTTCTGTCTTGTTTGTTTCAAATATAAAAACATTTAGCATCTTCAAAGTGTTAGGCATGTTGTGTAAATCTAATGCTAGAACCCCCCCCAATCCATTTTAATTCCAGGTTGTAAAGCAATAAAATAGGAAAAATGCCAAGGTGGGTTAATACTTTCGCCACTGAACATAGAGTCACTTTGAGGACAACGTCACCAATTAACTTATTGATGAAGCCATGTGGTGTACTCCTCAATGCCATCGGAAGAATCCCAGAACATAGTCCAGTCTATGCTAACAAAACAGTTCTGTAGCTTAGCTTCTGCTTCATCTGACCACTTTTTTTGGGGGACCGATTCCCTTTTTTTAAACTTTTTTTTAACCTGCTTTAATTTTAGCTTGTAAGCAGGAACAGGAGGATAGAATTATGGTCAGATTTGCCAAATGAAGGGCGAGGGAGAGCTTTGTAAAGGTGGTCTAGAGTTTTTCCCCCTCTAGTTGCACATTTAAATGCTGATAGAAATTAGGTAAAACGGATTTAGGTTTCCCTGTATTAAAGTCCCTGGCCACTAGGAGCGCTGCCTCTGGATGAGCATTTTCCTCTTTGCTAATGGCCATATACAGCTCGTTGAGTGCGGTCTTAGTGCCAGCATCGGTTTGTGGTGGTAAATAGACAGCTACGAAGAATATAGATGAAAACTCTCTAGGTCACGACTTCCGCCGAAGTCGCTCCCTCTCCTTGTTCGGGGCGGCGTTTGGCGGTCGACGTCACCGGCTTTCTAGCCACCGCCAATCCACTTTTAATTTTCCATTTGTTCTGTCTTTGTCTTACACAGAGGCTTCACTCAACCAATTACGTGTTTATTATTTAACCCTCTGTTTCCCATGTTATGTTTGTGAGTGATTGTTTATTGTAATTCGGTCTGTCTTTGTGGGCTCGTGAGGTTACTTTGTATATTTGTCTTTTTGAGTAAAGTTAGTTGATTACTCGTATCTGCTGTCCTGCGCTTGACTCTCTACACCAGCTACACACAGGACCCTTACACTCTAGTTAGATAGTGTGGTCTACAGCTTATCATGAAATTCTCTACATTGGGCAAGCAAAACCTCTAGCAGAACACCTGGCCTACAGCCAGTGAAATTGCAGGGCGCCAAATTCAAACAGAAATCTCATAATTAAAATTCCTCAAACAAACAAGTATTATACACCATTTTAAAGATAAACTTCTTGTTAATCCAACCACAGTGTCCGATTTCAAAAAGGCTTTCCTGCTCACCATGCAATTATGTTAGGACAGCGCCTAGCCACAAAATAACATAACATTTTCCAGCCAAGGAGAGGTGTTACAAAAGTCAGAAATAGCATTAAAATGAATCACTTACCTTTGATGATCTTCCTCTGGTGGCACTCCCATGACTCCATGTTACACAATAAATGTTTGTTTTGTTCGATAAAGTTAATCTTTATGTCAAAAAAACTCCTTTTTGTTCGCGCATTTAGTTCAGTAATCCATATGCACAAAGCGCGGGCACAACATCCAGACGAAAAGTCAAGAAAGTTCCATTAAAGTTTGTAGAAACATGTCAAACGATGTCTTCAATCAAATCTTAGCATCTTTTTATCATAAATATTCAATATTATTTCAACCGGACAGTAGAAAAGCTCTCACGGCCACACGCGATAAACAACTCATGGCTTTCAGCTGAGCCACTTACTCTGAGTGGTCTTATTCTCTCCCCTTTCACAATAGAAGCCTGAAACAACTTCTAAAGACTGTTGACAACTACTGGAAGTCTTAGGAAGTGCAATCTGAGAAAGACATTATTTTAACAGTTTTGGAAACTTTAGAGTGTTTTCTATCCACATCTGCTAATTGTATGCATATCCTAGCTTCTGGGCCTGAGTAACAGGTAGTTTACTCTGGGTACGCTTTTCATCCAAACTTCCCAATGCTGCCCCCTATCCCAAACAGGATAACCCCCCAGCTGCTTGTTATTCATGTCGTCGTTCAGCCACGACTCAGTAAAACGTAAGACATTACAGTTTTTAATTTCCCAATGGTAGGATGAACGTGCTTTTAGTTTGTCCACTTTATTATCCAGTGATTGTATGTTTTCCAATAGTACAGATGTCAAAGGCAGATTAGCCACTCGGCACCGGATGACCATAAGCCAACGTCATTTTAGAGAATTTGTCAGTACATCCAACCGGCCTCACAACCACAGATCAGCCAGCCCAGGACCTCGACATCCAGCTTCTTCACCTGTGGGATCGTCTGAGACCAGCCACACGGACAGCTGATGAAGCTGATGAAACTGAGGACTATTTCTGTCTGTAATAAAGCCCTTTTGTGGGGAAAAACTCATTCTGATTGGCTGGGCCTGGCTCCTCAGAGGGTGGCACTGGCCCTGCCCAGTCAAGTGAAATCCATAGATTAGGGTCTAATGTATTTATTTCAATTGACTGATTTCCGTATATGAACTGTAACTCATTAACATCTTTGAAATTGTTGCATGCTGCGATTATATTTTTTGTTCTGTATAGAAGCTACAGTCATTTTTCATGCTTTGGTCATCATACTTTGGTCTGGTTTCGTACAAATATCATCCAATTTCATGAAAAACATGATTAACTGTTCATTACCTTTATATAGCACACGCACATTCTTTGTCACTCTGTAACCCACACACTGTCTCACTCTGATCAGTCCATACTCGTGTTAAATAGTCTAACAGCCCTGCAAAGAAACCCAAACCCAATTTAATTTCCATGGAGACAGCAGTGTGAGAGCTGAGAGGAGAGAATCATTCAATCAGAATTGGAGCATTTGTTCTGTTCAAGTGGAAGATCAGATTTAGCCTTGAAGCGCTGCATACACAGGCACACACATGTACATAAACCAACGCACAGTAAAAAAGAAACAGAGCACTGTATTCTCCTTGTGGCAGTGTTTCTGAAGTCTCTTCTCCCTTTCCGAGTCTCTGTGTCTCAAAGACAGATGGAGAATGTCATAGACATGCGAGGCCTCATATCTCAATGTGTGCTTATGCCAGTGTAATTCCAAGCAGGGAGAAAGAAGAAAGAAAGAGAGAGAGAAGGAGAAGGAAAGAAGGGGAAGAGAGAGGCAGATGGAAAAGGAGCGAGAGAGGAGAGAAAAAGAGGGAGAGCGAGAGAGAGCAAAAAGAGGGAGAGAAGGAAAGGGAGGGGAGAGCGAGGAGAGAGAAAGGAGAAATAGAGAGAGGAAACTGATTTTCTCACTCTTTCAAGTCAGCTTTATCTTGCATATTCAGTCAGGCCAATCCGACTGGTTGGCATAGCTACAGAGAGGGCTTGTTTCAGCAGAGAGAGAGAGAGAGAAAGACAGAGACGCCTGTCCTACTGACGGAACACAGCATGAAAGTAGAGTGTCCGTCTCTCTCACTCTCTCGCTTTCTCTCTCTCGCCTGTAACCTTTCTCAGTGCTAAGCTCTAATTACAAAAATGTATCCAGAGATGTGCTGCTGCATTCTAGGTATTTCACCACCTTTCATTCCGTCAGTGGAGCACTCTGAAAGGTCAAAGACCGGAAGATAGTCTGAACTGATTCAATGAGGCGACCTTTCCTTTTACTGTGTGTAAGGGGTGGGTGGGTGGGTGGTTGGATGTGAGGATCTTTGCTAGATTTTCTGTGAGTTGTTACTTTTTTTTATTTTGAGGTGAATAAACTCTAAACAGTCATCTGGGCTCTAACATGATTAGCCCATGGATGTTACCAAGCATATTGGGATTGGTCAAATGGTGATAGTAGAGGTGTATTTTTGGACGTGGTGAATTCCTAGGATGAGAGAGAGTCTGTAAAGGAAGCAAACAGAAATGCTAATTCCAACTCCAAAGCAATGAGAAGAATTGTAATTGTTTGGCCTGTCAGTTTACTTCTGAAATTGACTGAAATGGAATGGAATTGCCCCCAACCCTGGTGGTTGTAATGGACATTAGATTAGAGCAGAGGTCCCCAACCATGGTTAACTTGGCCTATCCACAGCGGGTACTTGAGAAAACCCATAAGACATTAGGCCTAATGGTAAAATGCACATGATAGGGGGTACTGCAGGGGTAACCAGAGCAGAACATGACATTTCCAAAGAGTACAAGCTTTCTCAAGACACCCTTCATACAAAGAGAGCGGAAATCTGAATCACCATTAAAAGAAAAGTGGGCCAACAGGCTCCTAAAATCCAAAACGAGAGTTCAATGTGCATAAAGTGAGGGGTGAAGCATCGTCCCCCAGGTAGAACAAAATTCAGTTGGGTGGTACAGTAACCGAAAAAAGTTGGGAACCACTGGATTAGAGCACACGCTCACATTCATTCATGCAGCAAGTGTGCCCCCTCTGGCAGCTGTGGGTAGCGATTGTACTCCACTGTATGATGTAATGCAGTCTATAACATGGCTATATGCTCACCTCAAATAAACATTCAGGGAGGGGTGGTTCTGATATGTACATAACCACCATCCATACAAGGCATTACCAGTGATTCCTGAACTTCCAGGTTCGACAGAGTCATTTTAGTCTTTTACATAGTCATTCACAGTCATTTACACATCCTCTTTCCTCCCTCTCCTTTAGATTGGTTCTGAGTGGTTTAGTTAGATGTAATAGTATTTGTTGTGCAGCCATTTGTAGAGCACACCTCAGTCCCTAATTACACTGGGGAAATTAATTATTTTACAAGGCAATTACATAGGTTACTCCCTTACGGGGAAAAAAAACATGATTTCACTTGTGGAAAATCCCATGAAATCCCATGTGATGTCATTTGAAAACATGTGCTTTTGGAACAAATGTCACATGTGGAAACTTGTGGTTTTGGAACAAATGTCACATGTGGAAACTTGTGGTTTTGGAACAAATGTCACATGTGGAAACTTGTGGTTTTGGAACAAATGTCACATGTGGAAACTTGTGGTTTTGGAACAAATGTCACATGTGGAAACTTGTGGTTTTGGAACAAATGTCACATGTGGAAACTTGTGGTTTTGGAACACTTCACGTGACATTTCACACGTAAAAACATGGTTTGATACACTACACATGACATTTCACATGTAAAAACATGGTTTGATACACTACACGTGAAAGGAAAAGAAAGTAACTACGATACACAGTGCTTTTAACAAAGTGTTTTCAATTGACATATTTGACTACATTGTGTATGTTTATTTATACAGTCATTATTATGAAATTATGACAATTCTCTCATCCTTGATTTCAGTAATTTATTTCAGCAATTTGAGGGTTTTTGGAATTGTTGTCTAATGTTGGTGGGGCATATTATTCTGTTTCAATAACCAGGTTTCCATTCAACCTTTTTCTGCGAGCAAAGTAAATGTCAGATAAAAAATGTTATGACAGGCCTGATGGAAACAGAAAATGTTTCCGTAAACTTTCCAAATGTTGACAAAACAAAATACGCTAGACAAGGTGGGATCTTGTCCCCAAATATGCTAATGAGCCCCAACAGAACATTGCACCCACCTACCAATGAGGATTGTACATTATATTAAAGATATTGGTAGAATTTGTACAAGGTACGGACGGACCTGTACCAGATGAGTTCATATGTGTACCTTACACTTTTTTTGTACCCCAGGGAAAAACACTGTACCCTAACAATACCCTTTTTTTTAAGAGTTTGTTAATACATGTTTGTTACTGTAATTTAATTTTACCAATGTGTTTTCATTAATTGAATTCCCTTAATCTATTTTATGAGAATTTGTAAGATGCTTGTTTGCATAAAATAGACGGAGACCAGTCTTATCAATAATAGGTAACATAATGTATTCTCGGGACGCGCTCCCACGTTACCACGAGCAACAGTTTATATTGAATAACATGACGTCATTTCATTGCTCCTAAAATGAATCTCCTCCTCCAGACTGGGTCAAAGGGAACTTTAAAAGTTAATTCTTAGTTCAAACACAGGACACACAACACAACTGAATTAACTTTTGACTCCTCACCATTATCGATCTCCACTTAGCTGACAGTTCTAATTAACACAAAACCTAGGAATGCACTCACAGCCTTATCTAAAACACCCCAGAGCTCAGTTTCGTCGGTTCAACCATAGGTTAACTACCTTATCTGTTTACTTAATCCACAAACCATTCCTTTCTTCCTAGTTGGAATGGTGTTCATTAACTTTAATTACTCCTTGTCCGTGTCACACAATCCCTTCTTATGAACTCATATTGTTGATCAGATATAATAAAACAGAGTATAAGTTTGACTTAGTTACAGTTCCATTTAAAATGATTTGTTCAGTCATTTAACCATAATTTTCCTAACAATGTTCCAAGCAATAAGTATGAACCTGGTGGAACCAATAGGTTGCAAGTTCAAATCCCTGAAGCATTCACGTATACTCTAGGTCAAGTGACCTTGAGCACAGCTAGTTTTTACATTGATCTAATTTTGTTGGTGACAAATATTTAATTGATTCTGGGCAGCCTGAGAATGTATTCTTACCAATAAGTCTGTAGCCATATCTCTTTCATGCTCACAGACGTGGTGGTGTAGCAGAACATTTCAGGTTGCTATTGAACATGAGTCTTTAAGTTCAAATCCTAGTTAAGGCTGAGTCCCAAGTGTGATCATAGTACAAAATAATACAATGTTTGTTTTACTCTATATTAAATCAGAATACAGCAGTATAATGTCATTGTATAGAAATAACACCTTGAAGTTGTTGTATATACAGTACTACTATGTATAAAGGTGTGTGTGTGTGTGTGTGTGTGTGTGTGTGTGTGTGTGTGTGTGTGTGTGTGTGTGTGTGTGTGTGTGTGTGTGTGTGTGTGTGTGTGTGTGTGTGTGTGTGTGTGTGTGTGTGTGTGTGTGTGTGTGTGTGTGCATGCTTGTCTGTGTGTTGAGTCATTTTATTGTATTATGAATATCAAGAAGTTGATTGAACAGCATGGTCATTACACAGGTGAACCTTGTGCTGGGGACCATAAAAGGCCAGTCTAGAATGCAGTTTGTCACAAAACACAATGCCACAGGGAGCATGCAATTGGCATGCTGACTACAGGAATGTCCACCAAAGCAGAATTTCTCTACCATAAGCCGCCTCCTACATCGTTTTAGAGAATTTGGCAGTACGTCCAACCAGCCTCACAACCGCAGACCAAGTTTATGGCGTTGTGTGAACGAGCAGTTTGCTGATGTCAATGTTGCAAATAGAGTGCCCCGTGGTGGAGGTGGGGTTATTGTATGGGCCGGCATAAACTACGGACAATGAGCACAATTGTATTTTATTGAGGGATAAGAACAAGGGATAAGGACATTGCCAGTGAGCATGGAAATGGAAGATAAAGAAGGAATGACTGGGTCACGTCCATAAATATTGAACTAATCAAACTAACGACTAGGTCGCGTCTCTAGCAACCAAAAGATGAGGAAGTATGAATTTGCTTATGAAAATGTAAACGAAAAAAATGTATTTCTACCGGTAAATGTGTGCTTTCATTTTTTCTTCTTTGACAACTGTGGTATAAGTGGGATAAACACCTCCATTCTGTACATTACCTTGGAAAAAGGAACTCTGCAAAGGGACTTGGCTCTGCCTCACCCTGCTGCGTCGTCCATTATTTCCAAGGCAATGTATCCTTTACCTTTAAAAATAAAACATTTTGTCCTTTTTTAGATTATTTTCTGTTTATCTTGTTTGAGACACAGACAAGTTGTTTTGCATCAAATCTTATAGCTTTTTTTGTTGTTGTTTGATTTAGTTTAAATATAATTTTTCAATCATAACTTGACAATATTTGTGAAATACATATTTAATAATAGAAGGCACACATTCTATAATAGAAGGCACACATTCCACAATAGAAGGCACACATTCTATAATAGAAGGCACACATTCTATAATAGAAGGCACACATTCCAAACATAAATACTCACATTTGTTGGTGAATTGAGATAATCACTTGAACGTTTAATACATTTAGAAAATGATATGGCAGACCAAAACTAATTAGAAAGATAAAATGTTGTTTGTACACAGTTGTTAGTTACCTTTCTATTTAATGAGACTCATTTAGGGCTGTTTTTTATCATATCTTTCTTTGTAATTTTTGTGGGCCCCTCTTCCTGAAGGGAAGAGACCGGACATTTCTTACCACTTTTTGATGGACGGTGTTACGTTCTGACCTTAGTTCCTTTTATTATGTATTTTTGTTAGTTTGGTCAGGGCGTGAGTTGGGGTGGGTAGTCTATGTTCTTTTTTCTATGTTGTGTTTATGTGTTTGGCCTGGTATGGTTCTCAATCAGAGGCAGGTGTCGTTCGTTGTCTCTGATTGAGAATCATACTTAGGTAGCCTGTTTTCCCCATTTTAGTTGTGGGTGAATGTTTTCTGTTTTGTGTCTGCTCCAGACAGAACTGTTTCGGTTTCATTTTTCGTTCTCTTGTTGTTTTTGTCATTAAGTGTTCGGTTCTATTAAATATCATCAACCCTTACCCGGCTGCGTATTGGTCCGATCTCTCATACTCCTCGTCAGAGGACGAATGCCTTTACAGATGGGTAGCTTCGATTAAGTTGGGAGTGTCTGGGGGAAGAGGAGTGCAGCCACTAGAAAGATGGGAGGCGACCAGAGTACTGGTAAGGTTTGGTGGGTCGTCATCTTGAGCCTCCATTTAAGTGGACCAGTCTGCTGCAGGACCTGTGTCATCAGGGATGGAAGTATCTTGGGATGGCTCTTCACTGGCAGACTCAAAGCTGTCATCATTCTCCTCATCAATCTTGCTCTCTGGTGTGCTGTCAGATTGACTGCTAGACTGCCTGTAGGAATGGCTTTTGCTCTCAGGTTCGTGTTGTTTCTCCTCTTCACCTCTCTCAGTTCCTCCTCTTCCTCTTCCTCACATCTATACTGCTCCTCTTGTTTGGGGATGTACTGTGGAATCTGGGGTTCTTCAGGCTCATCTGCTGGCTGTGTTGGTTGTTGCGCTTCAGGTTCTGCTCCCTTTCCACTGTTCTGTTGCTGTAGGCTTGTGGACAGTTGAAGTAGATGTGTCCGTCACCATTGCAGAGTGTGGACTTGCTTTCACTCATGCACACCTCCAACACTTTGTTACAGTCTTAAACTCTTCCTGTCCAGGACTTGACCATTATGGTCTTCTCATCCACATTAAATGGGGACTCCACTTCCCAGGCACTCCATTTTTGCTCATGTGTATTTGCATTGTGGCGTTCAAGAAACTGGCGTAGGGGTTTGGCTGAGAAAAAGCATGTTTCATTTTCTCGACGATTTGGGAGGGCTATGTAGGAATAGACGTCATCAGCAGTAATCCACTGGGATTCAATCAGTAGGTTTTTAGCCACATACACTCTACTAGGCACCTCTCTTTCCCTAACGAATCGCAGCCTGAACCAAAAGCACATCTATCATTATCATATTTCCCAGCATGCTCTATTGCAGGCTGATTTTACACAAAAAAATGGTTTCAATATCTTTGTGCATGTACATTGATTGATTAATGCATCTTGTGGTACGCAAATATACATTTCAGACATATTCTAAACTAATCCAATATGTTGCTTGGATGAATTACATCCATTACTGCAATGGTTGTTCCAGTTTAAAAGATTTAGGTCAGCGATGATAAACTAATTGCCTGTAGCCCCCTTATTAACAGTGGTGTGAAGTACTTAAGTAGAAATGCAGTATCTTCCAAAAGCCGTTGAAGAGGAGAGGAGGCCAACATTCCACAAGCCATTTATGCTGCTCTGTCTCTTCTCACTAATGAGACTCAGTTTCCTGCTGCTGCTCTGTCTAAACATACACCCCCGGCCCTCGCCCTCTTCATCAAAATGTGGAATAAGTCCCCTTACAATTTTTTTTTTGCAGTTTTGAAACTGCATTGAGTGCAGTCGACTGTGGTATTTTGGATGCAGTAATTGCAGAATGCACTCTGACTGCAATATTTTTTTATGTAAGGGTCAAGGGATATGAATACTTTCTGAAGTATTACACTTAACCTGTTACTCCTACCCCCTACTTTTTCGAACATTCTGTTAAAAATCGCGCAACATTTCAGCGCCCTGCTGCTCATGCCAGGAATATAGTTTATGCATATGATTAGTATGTGTGGATAGAAAACACTCAGACGTTTATAAAACTGGTTAAATCACGGCTGTGACTATAACAGAACGTGCGTTTCATCGAAAAGCGCAGGAAAATCTGATCACTGAAAATGGAAATATATATCCATCCGCCACTTCAACCCATTGATAAAGGCGAACCACAATAAATGGGGCTGAGGTTGCAATACCTACAACTTCCACACCATGTCAACAGTCTTGTCATTTGCCTAGGCTTTGTTTCTTGGTCAAACGAAGAAGAGACAAGCCATTTGTTCAAGCCTCCGACCGGATATTTTGGTCGAGATTTACCCGGACATTATTTCCAGATGGACACCTAAAGAATATACTTCGCCTCGTGATCAATTTGATCGCTTATTAATGTTTACTAATACCTAAAGTTGCATTACAAAAGTATTTTGAAGTGTTTTGTGAAAGTTTATCGTCGACTTTTTTAATTTAAAAAAATATACGTTTTTTATATATATTTTTTTTTCATTTATCACAGTCTTCATAGATCGATATCTAGGCTATATATGGACCGATTTAATTGAAAAAAAGACCCAATAGTGATTATGGGACATCGAGGAGTGCCAACAAAGAAGATGGTCAAAGGTAATGAATGTTTATATTTTATTTGTGCGGTTTGTGTAGAGACGACTATGCTAATTATTTTGTTTACGTCCCCTGCGGGTCTTTTGGGGTGTTACATGCTATCAGATAATAGCTTCTCATGCTTTCGCCGAAAAGCATTTTAAAAATCTGACTTGTTGCCTGGATTCACAACGAGTGTAGCTTTAATTCAATACCCTGCATGTGTATTTTAATGAACGTTTGAGTTTTAACTAGTACTATTAGCATTTAGCGTAGCGCATTTGCATTTCCAGATGTCTAGATGGGACGCCTGCGTGTCAGGTAGGAGCAAGAGGTTAAAACATTTTTTTGTTGTAATATAACTAGGAATAAAGTTACAGATAGTACAGTAGCACCAGATCATGTGATGAGTCAAATGTTGTAGTAAGCAGTGTAAGGGAACACCCCCTGAAATGTACAAAAATGAATGGGAAGTCATTGGCACTGGACAAACCATATACACGGTGTCCAATACCACTCAATTCGGCGTCGTTTCATTCAAAGTTGATTGCAAATGCCATATAGGAAATGCCAAGTGTAACACTTTAAAATCCAACAGATGGCGAGTGCGCTCCACTGTGGTTTTTCATATTGCAAATGTAAACAAGTCAACATCCGAAAGTAAAATTTTGAAAAACTTTTCACTTATCACCCCTTAAAGTGCTTTCTGGACCGTAGTTTTTTTGTCAATTACACGCGTAAGAACTGTATGAATATACTTTTGTCCACTTTTATTATCTTTATTTTTCAATTTTATTTAACTTGTGCATAAGGCATATGTTTTCTCCATTTGCAATATGATTTCATAGGAAGTCAAAAGTCACTTTTTGGGGGCAAATGCCATAAGAAATGTCCAAATGCAATATGAAAGATTTGAAAATGCCAAATCAGGATGGTATGTCCATTTGCTAAGTACCATCACAAATTTGACATGCTCAAAAATACTGCTGAAATGCAAAATTTACTGGCCTAATGAACTCGGGATGACCGGGCAGTGATAGTGGTTCCTCTCCATCACTCGTTGTGTTGATTTCATCATGTCCATTTGGTGATGTTTTTTCACTGTTGAATCATATTGCAAATGCACGTGCATTTGCAATATGTTTCAATGGGCATTTACCGGCACGAATTTGGCATGCTCAAAAATCGTGCAGGAATGCGAAATTGACTGGCCCGATTAACTCGGGATGGCTGGGCAGTGATTCTGGTTCCTCTCCATCGCTCGTTGTGGATGATTTCAGAATGTCACTTTGGTGATGGTACCTCACTGTTTAAACATATTGCAAATGGACAAAAATCACCAGCAAGTCACCGTCCATCAGTCAATTAGACATCATTCTGATACAAACTGACACCACACCCACTCTTTCCAACTCGTTTAGAAGCCAACTATCACATACTTCAGAGTTGGCCCAAAATTCACAATGCTGTTCCAACCATGATAAAAACGTAAAACACATAGTTATGTTCTAGCTGTGGGTCCAGTTCTGACATTATGTGTAGGCCTAGCTGAGGCGACCCCGAATCCCAAGTTTTGGCTCGATAGGTGATTTGGTGCCCAAGCAAGACCTTAATTGGTGCTGAAAATCCACTTTCTTACATGACTTGCTACGGGGTCCTTGAATGAGCTATCGGACAGAAACGTTGGGGTCCGTCTATATGGGCCGAGGCGGTCGCAATGCACCTAGTCTTGCGACTCTGGGACATTTCTAAATATCGGCATTTTCGTGATGCAAAAATGAATTGAAGTGATTGCAAATGTACGAGGCTGTTTCTCTGTCCGAGAACCTTCTAGAGTCAAGTAACTCATCACACACTATGGACCTGAGGTCTAGAACAGGTTTCTAAAGTTTCAGAACTCCAGGTCTAGCGGTTCTTTTTTAGCTCGAACAAAGGTAACTATTGCAGGCACTGTCTGTCTCTATGCACCACACTGTGTCCCTCTGTCCTAGCTCTCTCTTTTTTTAACATTTTATGGGAGAAATGACTGATTTTCAGTTCATGGGGGTTGCCTAATCACACATTTGAAGTTTTGAAAAGATCTGACCTTTTTAACCCTTTGAAACAGCCCCTAGGACACCATTTAAGACCCTTCCGGTTGGCACAGGAAGCTATAAGTAAACATATATCCTTATTGGGGTATGCTTTTACAGAGTCCTGAGTTTTAAGTCTTTACGTTAAGAACTGACTGATATACACAGGGTTGAATGCACTATTTATCACACTGCTGGTTGGTTATGGAAAAACACTTTTAGGGTGAGTTTTAACCAGTTCTGGTTGCTTCAGGAAGCTTGGAATCGACACAGGTAGACCTCATAGTGTCCTGATGGACTGTCATTGAAGACAGGTTCATAAGGCATTCATAACCCACATAGGCTTCAGGTTGACTTTAGAGGAGCAGGCAATGTATTCCTATGGGGAGAGATGTCATTGTAATCTGTGAGATCAAAAACCCTGATTAACTGTTAAGGGTTAATGCCACACGGTCAAGGTTAGGCTTGCACAGAGGACCTCGGGAACATACCTGAGGTCGAATTGTGCTTCTCACCCTAACGGTTCTCACTGTCACCCAAAAGCAAGTGACATTTAGGGCCAGGCTTAATTTTGGGCCTACTTTTTTCACGGTCGCTGCTCTGAGTGAGCTACGGTCAAGCGGGGCATCTCGTTGAACTCGGCACGGCCTTAAGAATATGGAAATGCCATTGCAGGCTCTGTATCTTTTAAGCACCACACTTTGTCACTCCGTCCTTGCTGTGTGTGTGTGTGTGTGTGTGTGTGTGTGTGTGTGTGTGTGTGAGAGCTTTCTTTGACATCTGTTGGGAGAAATGACTGACTTACAGTTCGTGATGGTTGCGTAATCACACATATGAAGTTTTGAAAAGATCTGACCTTTTTAACCCTTCGAAACAGCCCCTATGACACCATTTTAAGGCACTTGCGGTTTACACAGTGAAAGTGAACATATATCGTCCTTGGCAATTTATAGAATTTTGAGTTTTAAGTCTTTACATTAAGAACTGACTTATTTACGGAGGGTTTAGTGAGTGTGTGTTATTTTAAAAAATCACAGAAATCTCGCAGAGCTCCGAAGCACACTTTAAAAAGATTTGTATGAACATGCTGCAACTGGATTTGTCCACATTTGCAATATGGACTTTCTCACTAACCATATGGCAAGCGTCAAAATGTTCCCTTAAGGTATGTTATAGTACTGGTCTCGTGTCTGGTCTCGAACACATATTGAGTGTCTTAGTGTTGTCTTGGTGTGGGATACATATGTACTGGTCTTGACTCGTTCTGAAAGGACAGCAACAGTAATACCAGCACACTCATGTAGGAGAGTTCACTTTTTGTAAAACACAAACGGCCATTGGTGTAGTGGAGTGTATTCACATTTAAAAACCTTATTTTCTATATCAATTATTTTTTCAGTGGACATTGCGTAAACTCACTTCTTAATCCCTATCGATGAGCATCAAAGTAGCGTAGTGGAGGTATATGATTTATCAATTATGTAGTACAATAGAGAAGTCATGCGCTAAGGAGCCTACACAATCGCAAAGCACGTGAAATATATTCACATGCCTGCACACAGCCTAGTTTCAGCAGATTATCATCTACAGGCAGCAAGAGTGTGCAGCTTTCAATTGGTTTTGGCATGAAGCAGCTCACAGAAGAATGACATTGGTAGCAGGTAGGGTAGGAAAGATGTTTCATCTTAAAATGTCTACCAGTAAATGCTAACTAAGGCTATAAGGGGGGTGCAAAAAAGATATTGAAAACATTTAGTCCAAAGTGTTGGTTAGAAGGCTATTTGTGATGCGCAATTTTTCATCATATTCTGTTTGCAATTGTCATCATGTTCTGTTTGCATCAGGGGCGTAGACATGGATTGGCCTGGGTAGACACAGACCCACCCACTGGGGAGCCAGGCCCACCCAAACAGATTGATGTTGTTTAGCCTCTTGGGTCGACCCGGGACGCATGCGTCCCATCTAGACATCTGGAAATGCAAATGCGCTACGCTAAATGCTAATATTACTCGTTAAAACTCAAACGTTCATTAAAACACACATGCAGGGTACTGAATTAAAGCTACACTCGTTGTGAATCCAGCCAACAAGTCAGATTCTTAAAATGTTTTTCGGCGAAAGCATGAGAAGCTATTATCTGATAGCATGCAACACCCCCAAAGACCCGCAGGGGACGTAAACAAAATAATTAGCATAGTCGGCGCTACACAAAATGCAGAAATAAAATATAAAACTTCATTACCTTTGATGATCTAATTTGTTGGCACACCTAGATGTCCCATAAACATCAATATTGGGTATTTTTTTCCGATTAAATCGGTCCATATATAGCCTAGATATCGATCTATGAAGACTGTGTGATCAAGGAAAAAAAACAGCGTTTTATAACGCAACGTCATTTTTTAAAATTGAAAAAGTCGACGATAAACTTTCACAAAACACTTCGAAATACTTTTGTAATGCAACTTTAGGTATTAGTAAACGTTAATAATCTATCAAATTGATCACGAGGCGATGTATATTCAATAGCTCGACGTCTTCAAATCATGTTCAGAAATTTCTACTCCAAAACATCCTGTCGGAGACCAGAGGAAATGGGCTCTCTTCTTTGTTTGACCAAGAAACAAAGCCTAGGCAATTGACAAGACTGGTGACATCGTGTGGAAGCTGTAGGAGTTGCAATCTCGGCTCCAGGTAATGTGGTTTCCATTCAACAATACATACAAGTGGCGCATTGATATATTTTCCAATTTTCAGTGATCAGATTTTCCTGCGCTTTTCGATTAAACACACGTTCTGTTATAGTCACAGCTGTGATTTAACCAGTTTTAGAAACGTCTGAGTTTTCTATCCACACATACTAATCATATGCATATACTATATTCCTGGCATGAGTAGCAGGGCGCTGAAATGTTGCTCGATTTTTAACAGAATGTTCGAAAAAGTAGGGGGTAGGATTAACAGGTCAAGCATTGTTGTGGACTTTGACCGTCAAATTTCTGTAATGTTTACTTATATAAAGTGTGATTTTTGAGAGTGAAAATCAGACAAATCTATAGGAAAACTCATAAAAAACCATAGTGGTGCCTTTCCTCCTCGGCAGACCATTTGGGAACTTTTTGGCTAAATTAGAGTAGGCACTGCTACACCACTGTATAGGGCCAATGGAAAGACAGCAGTCACACACAGCATGAGGTTAAAGCACCACTACACCACTGTATAGGTCCAATGGAAAGACAGCAGTCACACACAGCATGATGTTAAAAGATGTGCTGTCCATAAACTCGGACATAATAAGTCAGTAGGTTCCAGTCATAAGAATACAAAAACACAACCATTAAGCATTTCCCAATCAAAATGTCAAAACTATTACCCATTGCAAAAATCATTTCACGTTTAGCAAACAAAGTAATAGGTGACCTAAAGTTTAAAATGGAACTGACAGTGTTTTAACTACTTGGCAGATATGAAACAAACAATCATAATATCAGTAATAAATATCAAATTCCCAATTTATGCTACAAAACCAACTTTATAAGAGGTTTACTTTGTTGTTTGCTATTGCCTCTATTGCATGTAATTTTGGCATTAATACATGTCACATATCTGTTTGCAAACAACGTAAAAAAAAAGAAGAAAGTGAGTTAATGAAGACTCATACAAACGTGGTCTCTTTTATGCTTTCTTGAGCAAGACAGCTCCAAAATGCAGATGATTCAGCTCAGTGCTTTCTGTGGTCATGGGGCAGCCAGCGGAAAATAGGGGTTGGTAATGTTCTCTAGTTTCTCCATGATTGGTTCAGTGTTCTGTCACTCATGGGGACACTACTCACTGAAGTCTGAGATTTCCCAAATCCGAGTGGGGCAGAAGTCATGCTGGATTGGCAGCATGGCCATTGTTGAAGATTTATGCTTTAAGCTTTTAAGCTCACAGCAAAATCTATGGCTAAAAAACTGAAGCGCCTTGGGTGCATTAGAAGTCAGTGCCTAACTGCAAGCATTGCAAAGCAATCACTAGTCTGCTATTCAGTGGAGTGGGTGTGTGGTCCAAGTATGGGTTTAAGGGTATATTTTCCAACCTTAAAAGGATAAACATTCAACAATTGCTAAGCTGTCATTCCAGCATGACTTCTGCCGTGCTCAAAACAACTGGAAACTCTGGAAATCTGACTTCAGTGAGTTCAAGACAGCTGGGAATAATAAATAAGTTTAGAACGCTCATCCAACTCGGAATTGCAAGTTGGGAACTCGGGCCTCTTTCTACAGCTCCGAACTGAAGGTCACTGACGTCATGATTGGACCTTGTTTTTTTTCAGAGTTCCCAGTTGCCTTGAAATTACCATAAATCCAGAGAATACCAGACTTTGATGACAAAGTTTGATGACAAAATTTGCCTCACGAAGCACCGCCTTCCTGTTCAAGTGAGCACAGCACAACAAGGTGAGTCCAAAAATGTATTGTATGCTCCTGCATACATTATGTAATATACCAGGATATGTATACTGTAGCTAAGAAAGTATTACTAAGTGTATGTTGTGTAGTAAGCTGTTAGTAGCCCATGTGCCTCACCCTAATAATTTGGTTCCTTTCCCCCCTCATAACTTAACCTACTTTTCTGATTTGGTGATGCACATGTAGCCTATAGCCTGTTTTAGAGAAATGTAATCATCAAATATTGTAAGAGCTTTCATTGTCTGCTTATATGCCCCCTTTTATTTATCCTACGGTTCTGACTTAGTGTCCAGGGAGAATACTGTAAGAACGGCCCATGTTCTGAATTCTGTCGATGTACATATCAAAAGTGCTGAACCGTTATATTGACTATGTCCATCCTAGCTCGCTCATTAATGTCTTAATTGAAATGACAGATTGCCTCTTATCTGCTCGTCATTATCCTTATGCCATAGTTTGTACACTTCATTTGTCAGTAGAAACCACATGTGTTTAATTAAGCACGTCAGCCATGTATTTTTAAAGGCAGTAAATGAGGCTGAATGGAGGCTGCCAGACAAGGCTCTGCTGATAGCCAGGTGTAGCAGTGGGAAGGATTCACTCCATGCTGGTAGAAAGAAAGCTCTGCTGTTGTGATAGCTTTATGTACTTATGTACTATGTAATTTGTAAGTCACTCTGGATAAGAGCGTCTGCTAAATGACTTAAATGTAAATGTTTATGTACGCCCTAACAGTTTGTGGGCACTGTTTGTCACCATTATGGTGCAACTAATGTATTGTTTAGTGTTGTGTTGTGGCTTTGCTGGCATGGATCAAACATTTTGGGGGGAGTTAACCCCACCAAGATTTACATGCTAAAATCGCCACTGACGAGGAGGCTACAATTCCCGATTTGTTTATCAGTGCAATTTTGACAGCCAACTAGCTGAAAAAGTTTGAGAGAGTTTATCTAATGCTCCTTCATTAGATTTTAGCTCATCCTGCTCTGGCTAGCATCTTGTTGTTATTGATGTGCAAAATTAAGCATGAGACATTCTACCTTTTCATGGTTTTTACCGTGGTGTTTACATATTTGCAGAAATCCATTCAGGTGTGTTTTGTGTCTTTTGGCAAATGCCTTCTAATGATATGAAGTCGAGTTGTTGCAACTGCCTGTAAACAAACTGTCCAGTTCAAAGTGAATGATGGCAGGCCCAACTGCCTGTAAACAAACCGTCCAGTTCAAAGTGAATGATGGCAGGCCCAACTGCCTGTAAACAAACCGTCCAGTTCAAAGTGAATGATGGCAGGCCCAACTGCCTGTAAACAAACCGTCCAGTTCAAAGTGAATGATGGCAGGCCCTACTGCCTGTAAACAAACCGTCCAGTTCAAAGTGAATGATGGCAGGCCCTACTGCCTGTAAACAAACTGTCCAGTTCAAAGTGAATGATGGTAGGCCCGTGTGGCAAATGGCTTGTTTGTATAAAGGCCTACTGTATCTCTGATTGGCTACACTGTAGCTCACTGGTCTGTGGAGACTCTGGTCCTGGACAAGACAGGATGTTTTTATTCGGTTTTATTTACTGCAGTGTCTATTAGATGTCCAAACGCACGGCCGCTTCCCTACTCTATATTGATATAGAATTTTCACAAATGCCTGAGTGAGCATAAATCCCAAACATTCTAAGATTTTATGAAAACGTGAAAATGACCATATCTAAGTAGTCGCTTGTCTGATTTTCTTTTAAGTGTCATATTCTTCCTGGGGGTGTATATGAACAGATTTTAACAATATTTCATGTTGTTAAAATGCTATCAGTTCCACTTTAAATGCAACATTTCACACTCATAAGTTATTGTCAAAGAGATGGCTAACAACAGCAAGCGCTCACAGTTCCACTCACCAGATGATGATCATTTGAAAATGAACTTCTTGTTTAATTAAAGTTATTCTTGAAAAGGGAGAAGCAAACAAATTAGCAACAACATCCTCTTTGATAACACCTGCTGCAGCAGCTGACAAAATAGCCCGACACAAGCAATAGCTAGCTAGACCGTGAGAGAACTACTGCTCGCTATTGTGCAGTGACCTGTCGGCCTTCAAGCAGGCAGAAGTTTCCATAGGTTTTTGTAAAAACGGTCCCACCCACTAAGTCAAAATGTGATTGGTTGATTCCATTGTCGCTCCAAAATGTTAACCTTATTCAGTGCAATGCCTTTATCTAGCTTCTGATGGACTAGACAATGGCTGACATAGCTAGCTAGATGTATCTCTACATACACCAGCAAAGAAAAATTGTGATTGATTATTTTTTTCTCTTCAGTGTTAGTCTTTTCCTTTCCATCAAAAACTGAAGAGATAAAATCAGATCATCATTGAAAATGATAATAATGATGATTATTATTATTGCATAACTTCTTAGCCCTTCTCTGTAGGTGTAGAAGGCCCATTATCCTCCACTGGGTTTGGGTTAGTGATAATTTGTAGAGTGGCTCTATTTTCCCTCAGCATGCATTTTCTCTCACTATTCTGAATGTCTAAAGAATCCATATGTTCTGAAATATGAATACAGAAATACTGGACATTTTGAACTCATTATGGTGGTGATTTGACAAAATTACAATCATGCTCTTGAATTGGACTCACATTTTTCTGGACTCGGGTTTCTCCTCCCCTCCAGTCTTGGTCTTGACTCAGACCCCTTGTCCCCCTCCTGGTCTCGGTCTTGACTCAGTTTCTCCCCCCTCCAGTCTTGGTCTTGACTGGTCTTGGTCTTAAATCGGTCTCACTTGAATCGGTCTCACACAACACTGGCAAACATGGTCAATGCAATTAGTATGGGCAGCTATTTGGCAAACTATTTAACAAACTATATAGCAGTCTTATGGTTTGGGGGTAGAAGCTGTTCAGGGTCCTGCTGCATTGGTACCGCTTGCTGTGCGGTAGCAGAGAGAGAGAGAGAGAGAGAGGATCTTGAGAAGAGGAACAGGAAGCAAAGAAATTGTGCACATAGAACAGATCAATGGCAGACGGAAGAGAGGGTGTTGTAGCTTCTCCTCCAGATGCTGTTATTTTATCTAAAACATCAGGTGTACGCCGACCCCAGCGCAATTATCCGTTTTATCTACAGTACATTGCCACGATTGTCAGTTTTGTAGCTGCGCTACCGCTCATCTCAGTGCGTCCTTGCTGGGATGACACAATCAATCTACTGTCGGGTAATGCCAACACCCCAGACAAACACATTGGTTCACCTTTCCACGGGAGAGGACAGTACACAGCATACCATAATGTTCTGAATAACGGCCAAGTCTACCTTGCTCTCTATTCGAATGAATCGCTTGGAAGGAACTAGCACAAGTTCAAAATCTGTCAGAAACTGCTAAACTACATGTTCACTACCCTGCCGCTCTCCGAGGATGTGCAACTCAACCCTGGGCCTAACATCACCGAGCCGGTGATACTCACCAGATTGGAAAGCAGTGGATGGCCTCATCCTCTAATCATCACCGCCGCGGAAGTAGGTGAGTGCTATGGTCCCATGATTTCTCTCGAGTCACATGGCTCTAAGATTAAATTTGACTCTCCAAACATATCCAAGTCTCTATAGGCGATCTGCGACTCTGCTTCTGGCACGCAAGCTGTTTTAATTAGTTCCCCGCATCCAGTGTGAGCGGAAGGGATAGTTAATTGCACTACCGAACTGCCCCTAATCAAATTGAAACAAAATTACCTAAACCCAGACATCAGAAAACACATACAATACAACTTGTTTGAATGTGTCAATCACTCTTGTGTCATCTGGGACCCACGAGCTAAGCCCAAGGGACTACTAGGGGGCACTTGAACATTTTCAGTGTCATTCCAAAAAGTGATCCAATTCAACATCTTCTCACAGACTCTCTTGACTTCCTCTGCCTCTCAGAGACACGGCTCCATAACTATCCATCTGCTGCTTTGATTGAAAAATATATATAATAATAAAATATACCTGGCAACAATGTTTTCAGGATAGACAGAATTGAAGGAAGAGGAGGGGGTCTGATGATTTACATTACAGGACATATCCGATGTAAACAAATTGAGTGGTCATGTGATAATGAACTAGAATGTATTGGCCTAAATATTACAGTCTCTCCCAAAATGTATTTTACCCTTATTGGGATGTGTATACCACCTTCCACCAAAATTGTGTTTTGTTATCAGTTTAATAACATGCTTAGGGAATGTGATTTTGGGAAAGAGGTCATCTTAATGGGATACTTAATTAACATTAATTATGACAACATTAACAGCATTAATTATGAAGACAAGCCAGAAGGCTTTCCAAGAACAGGTTTAACCTCTATGATCAGCTCAGAAAACCTAAGAGAGAATTCAATTATTTTCAAAACACAATGAAGGGAATTAACTAGAATGATATCTTGTCCTATACAGATGTGGAAGCTGATAGTCAGGTTTTTCTATTCACAATCCAGACTACAGTAAATGGTTTCCTAAAGAAAATCAAATCCAGACCTGGCCAAAAGAGCACTCTTCCTTGGCTAAATGGAGAAATCTGGAAACTGATGAAATAACAAGATCATGCTCTAAAAACAGCCCTAAAGTCCAAATTAGAGCATGACAGGCGTAGGTTTACCATGTTGAGAAAAAAGGTGATGAAAGAAATCAGACAGGCCAAGGCAAACTTTTTTATTAACATAATTGGTGAAGCAAAGGGACATTCTAAATTTATCATAGTAACACTGCAAAAAGACTAGGAATCAAAGTGAATAACAATCTAACACAGGATGCAGTCGAAATAGCAACAGCCTTCAATTCTTACTTTATTGACTCTGTCAGGGTACTGACACAGAACCCCTCCACTGGTTTCTTGGGCTCAGCGCTAGTGAATAACACTCAACTTGTCTTCATCATAAGGGAGGTTTCTAAGTGAGAGGTGAACAAGGTGATTATCTCACTAAAGAACTATAAAGCAAAAGATGTGTTCACCAACAGATATATTAGTCAGGTGGTGTTTCCAAGGGTGTGGAAGTCGTGACCCTGCTGACGTGAGTCACTACAGGCCAATTAGTACTACAGACCACTCACTACCTGTGGTGTCGAAGGTTGCTGAAAAGTGTGTAGCAAAGCAACTGATTGCCCACCTCAACAACAGCCCCTTCACATTACACTCCATTCAGTTTGGCTTCAGAGCAAAAAACTCCACATAAACAGCCAACTGCTATCTTCTGGTAAATGGACAAAGGGGGCATTGTTGGGGCTGTATTTCTAGACCCAATGAAAGCTTTTGATACTGTTAACCATGACTTTCTCATCACAAAACTGTCCAAACTCAACTTTTCCCCTGATGCATTTATACTGCAGTAGTTTATGTGTCGGGGGGCTAGGGTCAGTTTGTTATATCTGGAGTACTTCTCCTGTCCTATTCCGTGTCCTGTGTGAATCTAAGTGTGCGTTCTCTAATTCTCTCCTTCTCTCTTTCTTTCTCTCTCTCGGAGGACCTGAGCCCTAGGACCATGCCCCAGGACTACCTGACATGATGACTCCTTGCTGTCCCCAGTCCACCTGGCCATGCTGCTGCTCCAGTTTCAACTGGCCACCCCAGTCCTCTCTAGGTTTCTTCCTAGGTTTTGGCCTTTCTAGGGAGTTTTTCCTAGCCACCGTGCTTTTACACCTGCATTGTTTGCTGTTTGGGGTTTTAGGCTGGGTTTCTGTACAGCACTTTGAGATATCAGCTGATGTACGAAGGGCTATATAAATAAATTTGATTTGATGCATTGAGATAGATGAAATCAACCAAATTCAACCTAGCTAATTTCCGATTCATTTTCACTACAGAGGTAGCAAAACTGTATATGATACTCCCCCACTTAACATATTGATTTACTAGTTGGGCCCAAGCTTGGCGTACAACATTAAAACCCATTCAGTCTGTCTGCAAACAGGCTCTCAGTGCTTGATAGAAAGCCCAATAGCCATCATGACTGTTACATCCTCAGAAAGCATGAACTCCTGAATTGGGAAAAATCTCTGCAATGTAGTCAAGATCCTAAATGGCCTGGCTCCTCCTCCACTCAGTACTTTTGTTAAACAGAAAATCCAAACCCATGGTAGCATTACATTACATCCATAAGGTCTGCCATGAGAGGTGACTGTATAGTTCCCTTAAGAAAAATCACCTTTAGTCAATCTCCTTTCTCTGCCAGAGCTTCCCATGTCTGGAACACACTGCCATTAGACACACAACTGCACCACCTATCACTCCTTCACAAAAACATGAAGACATAGCTAAAGGCCAATCAGACTTGTGAAAATACTCCCTAAATGTGTATTGCTGCTTTCCATGTCTGTAGCTTGTGAGGTGTTGGAAGACTTTGTTGCTTTTATGTGTTTTGTTTTGTTGCTTGTTGTGCTATTTCTCTGTATGCACGCTACTTGCTGCTTGTCCTATGTTGCTCTGCATGTGATCTTTGCTCATTGATTGTCAATATTGTTATTCTCATTGTTTTTAATAACCTGCCCAGGGACTGCGGTTGAAAATTAGCCTGCTGAAAAAAACTGGAACTTGCACTGAAACGTTGATTAATGTGCACTATCCCTGTAAATATAAAAATAAACTCAAACAGTCTGACTTGGGTGGCTGGAGTCTTTGACAATTTATAGGGCCTTTCTCTGACACTGCCTGGTATAGTGGTCCTGGATGGCCGGAAGCTCAGCCCGAGTGATGTACTGGCCCGTACCCAGTAGCCTCTGTAATCGCCTATCGGTAGAATGCCAAGCAATTGCCATGGCAAGAGGTGGTGCAGGCAGTCAAGATGCTCTCAATGGTGCAGCTGTAGAACAACTTTTTGAGGATCTGAGGGTGCGTGCCAAATATTTTCAGCCTCCTGAGAGGGAAGAGGCATTGTCGTGCCCTCTTCACAACTGTGTATGTGTGTTTGGACCATGATAGAGCCTTAGTGATGTGGACACCGAGAAACCTGAAGTTCTCGACCCACTCCAGTCCCAGTCGATGTGAATGGGGGTGCGCTCGGCCCTCTTCCTGTAGTCCACAATCAGCTTCTTTGTCTTGCTGATGATTTTTAATTTTTTTTTAAACTTGGCAAGTAATTTAAGATCAAATTCTTATTTACAACGATGGCCTAGGAACAGTGGGTTAACTGCCTTGTTCAGGGGCAGAAGAAAATACTTTAACATTGTCAGCTCTGGGATTCAATCTAGTAACCTTTCGGTTACTGGTCAAACACTCTAACCACTAGGCTACCTGCCGCCATTGAGGGACAGGTTGTTGTATTAGCACTGCCTGCCAGGTCTCTGACCTCCTCACTATAGGCCATCTCATCGTTGTCTGTGATCAGGCTTACCACCATCGTGTCATCAGCAAACTTAATGATGGTGTTGGAGTGGTGCGCAGCCACGCAGTTGTGGGTGAACAGGGATTACAGGAGGAGACTAAGCAGACACCCCTGAGGGGCACCCATGTTGAGGGTCAGTGTGGCAAATGTGTTGTTGCCTACCCTCACCACCTGGGGGCGTCCCGCCAGGAGGTCCAGGGTCCAGTTGTAGAGGGAGGTGTTCATTCCCAGCTTAGTGTTTGGCTTGGAGGGCACTTTGGTGTTGAATGTTGAGCTGTAGTCAATGAACAACATTCTCATGTAGGTGTTCCTTTTGTCCATTGGGAAAGGGCAGTGTGGAATGCAATAGAGATTGCATCATCTGTGGATCTGTTGGGGCGCTATGCGAATTGGAGGGGGTCCAGGGTGTCTGGGATGATGCTGTTGATGTGACACACCATGACCAGCCTTTCAAAGCATTTCATGGCTACAGATGTTAGTGCTACTGGGCGATAGTATTTAGACAGGTTACCTTGGCATTGATATGAGAGTTTCGGTAGAGAATGTGTGATCAAGAAACCGAGTTGAACCCCATTACGATAAGCATACCTTGATATATTTAAACTATTTCCACTCTTCATCTCCCTGTTATTCATGAGCTGTCTGTGTAATCATCAACTTGATTTTGCAAAATATAGGAGCTATTCTGTCATTCGTTAAAGGAGGTTATTTAGCAAGCTTAGCAACTTTGGACTTTTCACTTTTGTTCGTTACAAAGTTTGTATGATTCGACAATACTCTGCAATACTCTCTGCAGAGCATAGCAAAGCATTTCACGGCTACAGATGCAGAGGACGTTGTTGGCACCTTAACGGACGGGGCTCGTACTAATGGCAAGAGTGGAATAAGTGGAATGAAATCAAATACATCAAACAAATGGTTTCCATGTGTTCGATTCCATTCACTCCATTCTAGCCATTATTATGAGCCGTCCTCCCCCCAGCAACCTCCTGTGATACTGGGGTTAGGCTACGTGCTCCCTGAACACGTTCTGTGTTGAGCTAGCCTACTGCTGAAATGCGCGGAAATAATTGAGGAACATGACAACGCTCTGAATTTCTGAACAGACTTTTTTTGCCATTCACAACAATGTCAATGGCGGTCAGAGATAGTTACTCTATTATTAAATATCAGTTTACTTTGCTCTGAAATCTTTACATAGTGGCTCAGCCAAGCTGACAAGGTAGCACAGCGCCCCTCTTATTTGGGGAGAACGCTGGCATAGTGACCATATCTTGCGCTGCCAAATAAGGTTATTTTGGCTCGTAACCATAGCGGAACCATATTTTGAAGGTTCTATAAATAACCATGCCCATAAGGAACTAAATGGAACCAGTATACACTATCAGTCAAAGATTTTAGAACATCTAATTTTTTCTTCATTTGTTCTATTTTCTACATTGTAGAATAATAGTGAAGACATCAACAATGAAATAACACATATGGAATCATGTAGTAACCAAAAAAGTTTTAAACAAACCAAAATATGTTTTATATTTGAGATTCTTCAAGTAGCCACCCTTTGCCTTGATGACAGATTTGCACACTCTTGGCATTCTCTCAACCAGCTTCATGAGGTAGTCAACTGGAATGCATTTGAATTAACAGGTGTGCCTTCTTAAAAGTTCATTTGTGGAATTTTGTTCCTTTTAATGCATTTGAGCCTATCAGTTGGTATACAGAAGATAGCACTATTTGGTAAAAGACCAAGTCCATATTATGGAAAGAACAGCTCAAATAAGCAAAGAGAAATGACAGTCCATCATTACTTTAGGACATGAAGGTCAGTCAATATGGATCATTTCAAGAACTTTGAAAGTTTCTTTAAGTGCAGTCACAAAAACCATCAAGTGACATGATGAAACTAGCTCTCATGAGGATCGCCACAGGAATGGAAGATCCAGAGTTACCTCTGCTGCAGAGGATAAGTTCATTAGAGTCACCAGCCTTAGAAATTGCAGCCCAAATAAATGCTTCACAGAGTTAAAGTAACAGACACATCTCAACATCAACTGTTCAGAGGATACTGTGTGAATCAGGCCTTCATGGTTGAATTTCTGTAAAGAAACCACATCAACAAGAAGAAGAGACTTGTTTGGGCCAAGAAAAATGAGCAATGGACATTAGACCAGTGGAAATATGTCCTTTGGTCTGGAGTCCAAATTTGAGATTTTTGGTTCCAACCGATCTCCACATGTGTATTTCCCACCGTAAAAGCATGGAGGAGGAGGTGTTATGGTGTTGTGGTGCTTTGTTGATGACACTGTCTGTGATTTATGTAGAATTCAAGGCACACTTAAACAGCATGGCTAACACAGCATTCTGCAGCTATATAGCATCCCGTCTGGTTTGGGCTTAATGGGACTATCATTTGTTTTTCAATGGGACAATGACCTAACACACCTCCAGGCTGTGTAGGGGCTATTTGACCAAGAAGGAGAGTGATGGAGTGCTGCATCAGATGACCTGGCCTCCACAATCCCCCAATCTCAACCAAATTGAGATGGTTTGGGATGAGTTAGACCACAGAGTGAAGGAAAAGCAGCCGACAAGTGCTCAGCATATGTGGGAACTCCTTCAAGACTGTTGGAAAAGCATTCCAGATGAATCTGGTTGAGAGAATGCTCATCAAGGCAAAGGGTGGCTATTTGAAGAATCTCAAATATACAATTTATTTTGATTTGTTTAACCCTTTTTGGATTACTACATGATTCCATATGTGTTATTTCATAGTTTTGAAAAAAAATAATAATAATAAATAATATATGCCATTTAGCTGACGCTTTTATCCAAAGCGACTTACAGTCATGTGTGCATACATTCTACGTATGGGTGGTCCCGGGAATCGAACCCACTACCCTGGCGTTACAAGCGCCATGCTCTACCAACTGAGCCACAGAAGGACCAAATAAAAGATAAAAGCGTCTGCTAAATGGCATATATTATTTATTATTATAAATACCCTTCAATGAGTAGTTGTTCTAAAACTTTTGACCGATGGTGTAGTGCTATAAAGAACCATTAAAAAAGCTTCTACAGTATATAGTGTCACGTGATGAACGACGTCCGAAGCTTCATTTCGTCGAACGACCCCCTGATTGGTTTGGTATTGGCTTCAGTGGAAGACAAAAATGCCTTGTGGCGCACCTGCTCCAGAGTGTGTGTCACCTACAGTATAATGACTTGGCAGCTCTAAATTCGTTTGACCAGCAGATGACACTGGTGTACACTGCATAGATCAAAGCCTCAAGTAATTAACCTATTTTCAACACAATTGGCTGGAAAGCTTCAACGCTTCAGGAAGCTTAATTTCCCAATCACTACTGGACCAGCTGGGAGTCTCTGAGAAGAGAATTGGGAACTACAGACTTTATCAACTGTTCTCAATTGACATAGTCTTTCATAAGACACTGTCACTGGTCAATCACCTGTAACATAAAACAATACATTAGTTAAACAGGAATGACCCTCTCACTCATGGTTGCACAAATATTTTAGAATGAGCCGACGCCACGACATTTTCCTAATCAGTAAAAGAAGAAAGATTACTCTCAGAATTCTGTAAAACACGGAGAAAATCAGAGAAACAGCCTTGAGAAGTAGTTTCTCTTCGCAGGATATACACCATTAGACCAACTCATTAGAGCAGTCATTGCTAAATACTTTAATACTTTAACCTCTAAATAGACCGTCTTTATCCACTTATTGCTGGGAGCTGCATGAATATGAGATGAATAGAGGTCTAATTATGGGTTTGTGAGCCTTCTAAAAGATGTCCTATATTACTAATATGATCAGGATGATATCACATACTGGCTATGCGATTCTCTGACTAACGTTGATTATTTTCAAGTAAGATCTGATCCAGCCAACCTGTTGGAGCAGAGGCAATAATACGATATGCTTCATGTAAAGTGTGTGATGTGGTCTCATGGTGTGTAGGACTGTATAGGTGTCTGCAGAGAGCTGCTATAATGCGTGTGTCTGGCTGGCTGTGTGAAGTGCCTTCAGGGTGAATCGTGTGTGTGCGCATGTGTGTGTGTGTGTGACTTGATTTTTTAAGGTACATTCTTGAAGTGGTGTGTAAAATCTAATCAAATGTTATTTGTCACATGCTTCGTAAACAAGAGGTGTAGACCAAGAGTGAAATGCTTACTTATGGGCGCTTCCCAACAACGCAGAGAGAAAAATAGTATAACATAACAAATAAATACACAATACAAACTGCCAGAGCCCTGCAAAATGACCTCCAGCAGGCCACAAATGTGCATGTGTCAAATGGTCAAATGGTCTGAAACAGACTCCATGAGGGTGGTATGAGGGCCCGACGTCCACAGGTGGGGGTTGTGCTTACAGCCCAACACCGTGCAAGACGTTTGGCATTTGCCAGAGGACACCATGATTGGCAAATTCGCCACTGGCGCCCTGTGCTCTTCACAGATGAAAGCAGGTTCACACTGAGCACGTGACAGAGTCTGGAGAAGCCGTGGAGAACGTTCTGCTGCCTGCAACATCCTCCAGCATGACCGGTTTGGCAGTGGGTCAGTCATGGTGTGGGGTGGCATTTCTTTGGGGGGCCGCACAGCCCTCCATGTGCTCGCCAGAGGTAGCCTGACTGCCATTGGGTACCGAGATGAGATCCTAAGACCCCTTGTGAGACCTTATGCTGGTGCGGTTGACCCTGGGTTCCTCCTAATGCAAGACAATGCTAGACCTCATGTGGCTGGAGTGTGTCAGCAGTTCCTTCAAGAGGAAGGCATTGATGCTATGGACTGGCCCGCCCGTTCCCCAGACCTGAATCCAATTGAGCACATCTGGGACATCATGTCTCGCTCCATCCACCAACGCCACGTTGCACCACAGACTGTCTAGGAGTTGGTGGATGCTTTAGTCCAGGTCTGGGAGGAGATCCCTCAGGAGACCATCCGCCACCTCATCAAGAGCATGCCCAAGTGTTGTAGGGAGGTCATACAGGCACGTGGAGGCCACACACACTACTGAGTCTCATTTGGACTTTTTCTAAGGACATTACATCAAAGTTGGATCAGTCTGTAATGTGGTTTTCCACTTTAATTTTGAGTGTGTCTCCAAATCCAGACCTCCATGGGTTGATACATTTGATTTCCATTGATAATTTGTGTGTGATTTTTGTTGTCAGCACATTCAACTATGTAAAGAAAAAAAGTATTTAATAAGTATTTACATTTTTTTTGAGAAGTGTGTATATAAGTTACCAGTACCGAGTTGATATGCAGGGGTACAAGGTAATTTAGGTAGATAATTTGTGTGTATATATACGTAGGTGGTAAAGCGACTAGGCAACAGGATAGATAATAAACAGTAGCAGCGTATATGATGAGTCAAAAGAGTAATTGGAAAAGGGGGTCAGTGCAGATTGTCAGAGTAACTATACTTTGAACAAAAATATAAATGCAACTTTGACAATTTCAACGATTTTATTGAGTTACAGTTCATAAAAGGAAATCAGTCAATTGAAATAGATAAAAGGCCCTAATCTATGGATTTCACATGACCAGGGAGGGGCTCAGCCATGGGTGGGCCTGGGAGGGCATAGGCCCACTCACTGGGGTGCCAGGCTCAGCCAATCAGAATGGGTTTTTCCCCACAAAAAGGGCTTTATTACAGACAGAAATACTCCTCAGTTTCATCAGCTGTCTGGGTGGCTGGTCTCAGACGATCCTGCAGCTGAAGAAGCCAGATGTGGAGGTCCAGTGCTGGTGTGGTTACAAGTGGTCTGCGGTTGTGAGGCCGGTTGGACGTACTACCAAATTCTCTATTGTCTATTGTTTGCAAACAAATATATGCACACAATTTGAGAGAAATAAGCTTTTTTGTACATATGGAACTTTTCTGGGTCTTTTATTTCAGCTCATAAAACATGGAACCAAAACTTTACATGTTGCATTTATATTTTTGTTCACTATATTTTAGAAGTCTTTCTTTTTAGTGGCAGAAGTTGTTCAGGGTCCTATTGGTTCCAGACTTGGGGCATCGGTACTGCTTGCCATGCGGAGAGAACAGTCTATGACTTGAGTGGCTGGAGTCAATAGTGGAGAATGCATTCACGGTAAATGCTGCATATGTCTGCTCAATCGGAAAATGTACTTTATATTTCAATTGAACAATCTGTAACGCGTCAGCGATACATATTGTATAGAGTCCTTACTCTCAGTTGGCTGTGTTGTGTTGTCACATTCTGCAAACTGAAGTGGGCTGTTCAGTCATCTCATTCAGAGGCATCTCTCTCTGTTTTGGGTTGTGTCCCAAATGGCACCCTATTCCCCATGTGGTGCATTACTTTTGAACTGGTCTAAATTAGTACACCACTTAGGGAATTAGGTGCCATTTTGGACGTAGCTCCTGTTTTGGCCTTTTGTTGTAGGGAGGTGTGTCCTACCTGTGTACTTGCCGCAGGTTCTATAGACTCCATCGATTTTCCTCTTTTCCCAGTCGGAGCCCTTTCTCTCAAATCAATTCTGGGAAATTGCTTTGTTCACCAACAAATGACGGTTGGAAACCAGAGGAGTGTGAAGGGCAGAATCCCGAGGGCTATCCTGGGTTTTTGTTCTGTCAGCTAGAGACGGGACGGAGCGTTTGTGGAGGGAGAACTCAAAGGTGTGTGTGTGTGTGTGAGTGTCTGACAGCTGGTGGCCATCACACCATAATGTGCCGCACGCCACTCAGTTAGACACATGCACATTACACACCGCACGCATGCAGTCTCATCTTCTGACAAACATACACATACCCACACATGCACACACACAGTCTGGAGATAGGAGAGAGAATAGTGTGGGCTAGTTCGAGGACAGAGAGAGGTTATCGGTTCGAATGACCTCTTTAGACTCTGTTTTCATGGATGGAACTCAGCAGTGATATTGATCTGTTTATCTCCCACATGCACTGAGGTGTGGGTCTCTCTCTCACTCCTGCTCTCTCTCGCTATCTGTCTGAATGTGTGTTTGAAATATGTTTTCATTTGTGAGGAAATGGACCCTGTTCCTCCTTGTTAGCCAAATAGCCAACTTTGCCTGAGCAAACAGAAAATTCAACACACATTTGGCCTTTTCCTTATTCGAACACTAGTACCCCATTATAAACATCCCGACAGTAAACTCCACCCCCAACGTCTCACACAGACATTCCAAAAGAGACATTAATGGCATTAACCTGGCGCACACAGAAAACACATGATGCAAAAGGGAAAATAAATCAACATAAATAAAATAAAGCAGCTTAATTTAATTTTAAACCCCAAATCTGTGTTGCATGAAGACACAACCTGTCATTCATCACAAACTTTGTGAATATCTGGGTTTTCCCTCTTCACAATGCAGAAAGACTGCATTTAATCAGTGGGCACCACTCATTTTTTATTACAACATACCTTTCTTAATTGTTTTCTCTACTAAAGTAGATGTTTATTATTATTATTGCTAAAGTTACTGCATAGGTGAAAACATAATTTTTATAAGATAGCACTGCTATAGCCTAAGAAAGTAGCAGAAATGTGTAGAAAGAAGTTTTGAATGCATTTTATTGAAGGAAAACAATAACAATCTTGCATTTTTTTTGGCAGTATACTTATATACTGTACTATTAGTAAACAATGCTTTCAATAAATGTTTATTTTGTCTGAAATTTTGGTTATTTTGTCTGAAATTGTGTTTATTTTGTCTGATCTTGAGTCACCTGTCTGGGATCGTGGAGGAAAGATTCTGCACATGCACAAGAAAGTTTTAGTTTTGTCTGTATGTGTGTGTGTGTCTTTGTGGTGTGTCATGATTTCAATACAGGGTGGGACAAAAATGACCCTAAGACAATCTTTGTACTCTGGTGGTATACAGCTTTCATGGAAATATGAACAAAGGCGATGTCTCACTTTTTCTAATGTTGGGGTCACTCTAGGAAAACTCGTCAAATTTCAAGTTGAAAAAATAACATTCAAGTTGAAAAAATAACATTTAAGGGGTTTTCTTTGCCACAAAAAAAAGAAGAAATAAAAGTAACAAAGAGCAGCAGTAAAATAGCAATAGCGAGGATATATACAGGGGTACCGGTACAGAGTCAATGTGCAGGGGCACCGGTTAGTGGCATAAAAGAGGGGAGGGGGGAGGAATGCAAGTAGTCTAGGTTGTCACGCCTTGATCTGTTTCACCAGTCCTTGTGCTTGTCTCCACCCCCTCCAGATGTCACCCATTTTCCCCATTTATCTCCTGGGTACTTATACATGTGTTCTCTGTTTGTCTGTTGCAAGTTTGTCTTGTTTGTCAAGTCAACCAGCGTTTTGTGTCTCAGCTTTTTCCAGTCTCTCTTTTTTTTGCCCTCCTGGTTTTGACCCTTGCCTGTCCTGACTCTGAGCCAGCCTGTCTGACCACTCTGCCTGCCCCTGAGCATGCCTGCCGACCTGTACCTTTTCCCCACCTCTGGATTTTTTGCCTTTTGCCTACCCTGACCATGAGCCTGCCTGCCGTTCGGGACCGCTACCCCACCTCTGGTTTTCTGACCCCTGCCTGCCTTGACCTGTCGTTTGCCTGCCCCTGTTGCTGTAATAAGCATTGTTACTTCAACACAGTCTGCATTTGGGTCTTACATGAAATGTGATATTGGTAGTCATTTGATTAGATGGGGGTAGAATCTGTTTAGAAGCCTCTTGAACCTAGACTTGACGCTCCATTACCACTTGCCGTGCAATAGCAGAGAGAACAGACTATGACTAGGGTGGCTGACAATTTTTAGGGCCTTCCTCTGACACCGCCAGGTATAGAGGTCCTGGATGGCTGGAAGCTTGGCCCCAGTGATGTACTGGGCCGAACACACTACCCTCTGTAAGTGCCTTGCAACCAGTCAGGATGCTCTTGATGGTGCAGCTGTTGACCCTTTTGAGGATCTGAGGACCGATTCCAAATCTTTTCAGTCTCCTGAGGGGGAATACGTTTTGGTGTGTCCTCTTCACGGCTGTCTTGGGGTGTGTGGACCATGTTAGTTTGTTCGTGATGTGGACCAAGGAACTTGAAGCTCTCAACCTGCTCCACTACTGCCCCATCGATGAGAGTGCCCGGTACTCCTTTTCCTGTAGTCCACAATAATCTTGTTGTCCTGGCACCACACGGCCAGGTCTCTGACCTCGTCCCTATAGCCTGTCTCATCGTTGTCGGTGATCAGGCACTGTTGTGTCATCTCCAAACTTAATGATTGTGTTGGAGTCATGCCTGGTCTTGCAGTCATGAGTGAACAGGGAGTACAGGAGGGGACTGAGCCTGCAACCCTGAGGGCCCCCCATGTTGAGGATCAGCATGGCGGATGTGTTGTTACCTACTTTTACCACCTGGGGGGACCCGGTCATAAAGTCCAGGATCCAGTTGCAGAGGGGGGTGTTTAGTCCCAGGGTCCTTAGTGATGAGCTTTGAGGACACTATGGTGCTGGTGGTGATCCTCTGTAGCTCAGTTGGTAGAGCATGGCAATTGCAACTAATGAAGATGCCATAATGGCACAGATACAAAAGATGAGACTTCCTTCTATTTATATGGTGTCAATTGTTTCAGTTGTGACCGTTTCAGTTTAAACAATTCTGACTTATAGACTTACTTGAATGAATCCATATAGCTGGCAAGCTTTCATTCGGCAATGTACATCCTAGCAAACATATATTTGAATTCAAAAACTATACTTTACATATTTCTTGAACTATTAGATGTTCGGTAGTGACACTTCTTAAAAATACATGAAGATTTACCAACAAACACACAAATGTTCTCCAAAATGCTTTATTTTCAAACATGAAGTTTAGGAGTCAGGTAATGGGACAGCCACCTCCTCATTAGGTTAGGGTTAGAGGGTTAGGGTTAGGGTTAGGTTTTGAATATAATTGTGTTTAGTTTCAACTAGTTAGTTTTACGGTGCACAGGCCTATCTCCTGTTTATCCCTCCAATTTCTGATGATCTAGTATAATAGGTGTAGTACTTAAAAAGGCACGTAGATGTCCTCCTAAGACCATAAATAAAACTGAGGTAAGCTCCAAGTTGCCTCTTTTTCTGGGTGGCAGTACAGAAGTCAATATGGTGAGAGATTCATTCAACCATAATGTTGTTAAATGTGAACATAAACGCCATATTGTGCATTTAAATGGTTTTATTGTTTTGTTATTAATCAGACTCACTTTGACTTTATATAGTGGACCAAGAGATTTCTCGCTTACGACCACACCGGCCTGAGTACGCGTTTCCGGTGAGGAAAGTGAGACAGGTGCGGTTGATTGAGCTGTGAGTGAGTGTTTGCGCAAGAGTTTTTCTTGAGCGTTTTTTAAAAATTATATTTCAACAGTTTTCGAAGTATAATTGTGGTTTTTGTAGTTGAATAAGTTACGTTTGGTTCGTTCTTCCCCCTTGCAGTTTTGCTGCTTGTGGGAGAGTTTTGCTGCATATTTTTGGTTTATTATGACGGACAACATGGCAAAGAACAAGGGAATGGACAAGGACAATGGACAACGGACAAAACATGGACCTGAAGATGGGTTAAAATATGGCAAAGAACGAACGGTGGTAGTAGAATTGATTGGAGAAGACAGAATAACGACGATGGAATTACTGAAATCAATTAAGGAAGTGTGCGGAGAGGTTGTGGGGTGCAGAATAAAAGGAGACAGGAAATATGAAGTCACGATGCGGGATGCAAAAGGAAAAGAGAGGTTAATGGATGGTTTCATGATGAAGGACACAAAGATAATGGGGAGAGACGTGATGACAAACGAACTAATAGTCTCGTTTATGAACTTGCCGGTTTATATTGGAGACGGTTCTATAATGGAAAAGCTGCGCAGCTGGGGTGTAGCTGCCGTCACGGATATCCGAAGGAGAGTTTGGCCGGGGACAGAGATCGTGGATGGAACGAGATATTGTAAGGTGAAGTTCACGGACACCGTGCAGTCTTTGCCGTACTCCACAAAGTTCGAGACACAGGAGGGGGGTGAATACTTCAGGGTGATTCATGACAAGCAGGTCAGGGTGTGCCGTCTGTGTATTCAACCTGGGCATATTTTAAAAGACTGCCCTGACTTTAGGTGTTTTAAGTGCGGAAACCAGGGACACTATGGCAGAGAATGTGTCGGAGTAAGGGAGAGGGCAGTTTGCGGAGGATGCAGGTTAAGAACAGAGGAGTGCAAGTGTGGAGAGGTTTTGCCGGCGGAGAGAAGTCAAGAGCTAGTCAATGAAGTAGCTGTATCACCGCTTGGTGAAGAAAATGACAGAGAAGAGGACGTTGAAAAGAGCAGAGATGAGGAGAGCGAGAAGGTGGCGAAGCAGAGGGAGGATGAAATTGGGAGCAGCATGGATGCAGAGATGAGAAGAGGGAGCTTTCAGGATGAGGGGGGAGTGGGCTGGGTGGAGGAACTGGGGCCGCACAGGTTTGAGTGGTGCCTCCGCCCATGCGGGTGCCTCGGGAGGAGAGGAAGCGGAGGGGAGTGGGACGCTGAGAACGATAGAGGAGTCGGAAATGGAGACAGAAAGCACAACGGACACGGGAAAGAGGTTGAGTTGGTTGGATGGGATGGATTTGGAGTTGATTTCGGATACAGACGACACTGAAAAGGTAGAGAGAATAAGAGGAGGCCTAAGGAAGAGGAAAGCGGGGGACGTGAAAAAGGATGGAAAAGGGAAAAAACAAGTCACCACGTAAAGGATAATGAAGGTACATTTTTTTAATGGTATTATTTATTTTAATGGTTAATTTTATGTCCCTAAATGTAAATGGTTTAAGGACAATGGACAAATGTCAAAATATAGTTCAAATGAAGAACGTGGATATCTTGTGTTTACAAGAGACTCGTTGGGACAATGATTGTGTATTGAAAGGTAAAAAAAATATGGAGGGATTTTATTTTTGTGAATAATGGTAGGAGGAACTCTAGTGGCGTTGCTATTTTATTGAGGAAGGATGTGGTGGACAAAGTTGTACATATATATGATGATAACAATAATGGGAGGATTTTAGTTTTAGATTTTGAGTATATGGATAGGATTTTTAGAATTAGAAATGTTTATGGTCCAAATAACGAAATAGAGCGCAAGGTTTTATTTATTGAAGTGGGGCGATGGTTTGTGGGAAATTGCATTGTGGTGGGGGATTTTAATGTGAAAATGGATAGATTAGATATGACAAGGGGAGCTATTCTTAGAAATGATGCATCTAGGGGGGTTTTAAAAAAGGTGATGTTGGAGAAAAAACTTGACATATGGAGAGATGAAAATCCTGATAAACGGGAATTTTCTAGAAGGCAAGTGATTTTAGGGGAATTAAAACAATCTAGAATAGATCTGGTTTTAGTTAAAGAAGGCGTAAGAGATTTTATGAAAGATATTAAGTATGTTTTTACAACTTTTAGTGACCATGCATATTTACTTTTCTTGGTGGGTTTAGAAAAGGAAGGAACAGGGGGTGGTACGTGGTGTATGAATGATAGTTATTTGGGGGATGAGGATTATTGTAAACAACTTAAATCTTTGATAACATGTGAAATGGAGGATAAGCAGAAAGAGAATGATAAGTGTTTATGGTGGGACAAGGTTAAGGAAAAAATAAAAGGTTTTAGTATAAGATATGCAAGGAAAAAGAGGGGTAGGATGAAAAAGAGAAGAAAAAGAGTTGAGAGCTAAATTGGATGAAGAAATTGGGAAGTGTGACAGTGAACCTAATTATAATATAGAAACGTTTTTAGAGTTGAAGGCTAAATTGAGTAAATATGACATAGATAAGTGTAAGGGGGCTATTATAAGAAGCAAAGCAAAGTATTTTTTGGAGGGGGAGAAATGCACTTCTTTTTTTCTAGGATTAGAGAAGAGTACTCAAAGGAGAACATATCTTAGACAGATTGAAAATGTAAAGGGTGAAGTAGTAGATGATTATGTAGAGATTTTAGAGACGGTGCAGAATTTTTATAGGGACTTATTTAAGAAAGGGGAGGTGGATGAGGGGTGTGTACAGGAGATTTTAGATAGTGTGGAGGTGAAAATTAATGTAGAGGATAAGTTGATGTGTGATGGGACGATTACAGTAAATGAAGTTATAGATGTGTGATGGGACGATTACAGTAAATGAAGTTATAGATGTGTGATGGGACGATTACAGTAAATGAAGTTATAGATGTGTGATGGGACGATTACAGTAAATGAAGTTATAGATGTGTGATGGGACGATTACAGTAAATGAAGTTATAGATGTGTGATGGGACGATTACAGTAAATGAAGTTATAGATGTGTGATGGGACGATTACAGTAAATGAAGTTATAGATGTGTGATGGGACGATTACAGTAAATGAAGTTATAGATGTGTGATGGGACGATTACAGTAAATGAAGTTATAGATGTGTGATGGGACGATTACAGTAAATGAAGTTATAGATGTGTGATGGGACGATTACAGTAAATGAAGTTATAGATGTGTGATGGGACGATTACAGTAAATGAAGTTATAGATGTGTGATGGGACGATTACAGTAAATGAAGTTATAGATGTGTGATGGGACGATTACAGTAAATGAAGTTATAGATGTGTGATGGGACGATTACAGTAAATGAAGTTATAGATGTGTGATGGGACGATTACAGTAAATGAAGTTATAGATGCGATTAAGGATTTAATAAGAGCCCTGGTGTAGATGGGATCATTGCAGAGTTTTATAAAATGTATGGAAGTCTTTTAGCACCTATTTTATTGGAGGTTTACCACTATATGGAGGAGAATGACTGTGTTTCAGAATCGATGGTGACAGGGATGATAACTATTTTATATAAAAATAAAGGGAGTAAGGTAAAATTGGAAAATTATAGGCCTATTAGTTTATTGAATGTGGATTACAAGATTTTAGCCAAAATGTTAGCGAATAGGATGAAGAGTTTTACATGATATTATTGCACCAACACAGAATTATAGTGTTCCTGGGAGGGACATAGCTGACACAATTAATAGAATTAGAGACGTGATACACAAAATGAATGGGGATAAGATTGTGTTAAGCATGGATTCAAATAAGGCTTTTGATAGGGTAGAACATGATTTTCTGTTTAGGGTTTTGGAAAGATTTGGCTTTGGTAATAAAATAATAGGGTGGATTAGATTATTATATAGAAATGCAAAAAGTAGGGTGAAATGCAATGGGATTTTAACTGACGCTTTTACTATTGAGAGATCGGTAAGATAGGGATGTCCTTTATCAGCTTTATTGTATGTTTTATCAGTTGAACCTTTAGCGGCTTTTCTTAAGAAAGATCATTTTATTAATTGTGTCCAGTCTCCACAGGGGGGTTTTAGTTTGATTCACCAATATGCAGATGACACAACTATAACAGTTAGAGATGAGGACAGTGTAAAAAGGGTAATAGAAGGTTTTAAAATATATGGAAGAGCATCAGGGGCTAAAGTTAATATGGAAAAAGTCTGTTGTAATGTATATTGGGAAGGTTAATGAGGGGAATTTTTCTTTTAAAGAGGTCAAAGATTATTTTAAGGTGTTAGGCGTGTTTTTAGGGGTAAAAGAAAAGGAAGCTAGGGATTTGACATGGAGTGGTGTGATAAATAAAGTTAGGAAGGTTGTAAATATGTGGAATGGATGGTGTCTAAAATTAAAGGGGAAGGTTATTGTTATAAATTCATTACTGATGTCAATTTTTGTTCACGTCATGAATGTTTTAGACGTGCCAGAATGGGTTTTATCCGAAATGAATAAGATTTTTTATGGGATGGGAAGGGGGCGAAAATTGCTTTTAAAAATTTGATTGCAGGTTATGAGGAGGGGGGTTTGAAGTTCGTAGATCTAAAGGTGAGGAGAATAGCGATAAGAGTGAAATTGGTTCGGAAGTATTTATATGGGGAATTAGATTACGGGTGGAAAAAGTTTTTTACCGAGTATTTGCAGGAGGTTGGGAGGATCGGGGATAATGGTTTATTAATGTGTGTAAAACAGGAAATGTTGGGAAACATACCTTTGTTTTACAAGGAAGTTTTTTGAGGCTTGGGGCAGTTTTTACCACATATTTCTTATGATTGTAACATTTTGGAAAATATTTTAAATCAGCCAATATTTTTGAATCCTAAGATCATAATAATACAATGTTGTTTTGTAAATATTTTATGAGGGCTGGGATGAGACAGATTTGTGATATTTTATATGAAGTTATTCCAGGGTTTCTTCCTGTACAGGCTATTTATGACAATATTGTTGAGGTGGAGGATGAAATAGGCAAAACTACTGTAGGAAATATGTATAAGATAATTGTGGGGTGTATTCCTGAGGAGTGGGTGTTTTTAATAAATACAGAGGTGGTTAAGAGAGCTGGGGGTTTACCGGTTTTATTTTATGAAAGTAATGGAGTGAAAAATGATTTGTTAGGTTTGAAAGTTAAAACAGTATATAGTAAATGTATTTTGCAGGAGATAAAAGTTCCTGCCTCAGAGAAAGTGTGGTCGAAGGTTTTTGTGGATTTGGATGTGAAATCAATATGGAAGAATGTTAATGTAAAATGTAATTCAATAGAATGTGAAGATAATGATTTTAAAGTAAAACATAATAGGGTTTTTACTAATGTGGTTATACATCAAATCAATAGAGATATTAATAGGGAATGTGACATTTGTCGAATAGGGGTGGACAATTTTATGCACTTTTTCATTGAATTTAGTAGATTAAGAGGGTTTCATGCATTTTTAAAATGGTTGTTAGTGAAACATTGGGGGGAGGAGATTTTTAATGGGGTGGAATGGAGATTTTTTCTGTTTGGTATTAATGGGAAAAGTAAAGTTTTGAATTTAACTTGGTTAATTATGTTTTAAGTCATGCTAGATATGCTGTAAGATTAAGAAGGAACTTGTGTCATTATGAAGGGAAATGTGTGAGTGTGGAGGTATTTAAGAGTATTTTGTAGAAAAATATAGAGATCATACATATATATGGTGGAGGAAAGCAGTTTGTGTGGGGGAGTACATTTATTGGAATGTTACCAAATGGAAAACCTGTCTTTAATTACTCATTTGGATTTAGTGAGGGATTTAAATGTCAATTTATTGTATTTTCTTTCTGATTTTGTAAAATGGTGAATTGTTCATCCTTTAATTATGATCGAAATGCTGTAAAATTGTCTGCTTTTTTATAATCAAATGTTTTTTTAAAGTACGCCTGATCTCGTCTGATCTTGGAAGCTAAGCAGGGTCGGGCCTGGTTAGTACTTGGATGGGAGACCGCCTGGGAATACCAGGTGCTGTAAGCGTTTTGTCACTGCCTTGTGGAATTTCAACTCTTTGTCCGTTTCTTCCCACAAGGCTGAAATATGTGCCCTCGCTTTGAAATAAGTAAGCAAGATTAGTTTGTATTTCATCCAACAATCTATGCTACAAATTATGGCTGCAGTATATGCAATTTCTTCCACTTTTTGAGTGACACAAAGATACTTATCTACATGGTGAAAATGCAACAGCTGTTAATCACACTCACTTTGCATTTATATAGTGCACCAAGAGAAAGCTTGTCGCTTACGACCATACCGGCCTGAGTACGCCTGATCTCGTCTGATCTCAGAAGCTAAGCAGGGTCGGGCCTGGTTAGTACTTGGATGGGAGACCGCCTGGGAATACCAGGTGCTGTAAGCTTTTTGTCAACTCTTTGTCCGTTTCTTCCCACAAGGCTGAAATATGTGCCCTCGCTTTGAAATAAGTAAGCAAGATTAGTTTGTATTTCATCCAACAATCTGTGCTACAAATTATGGCTGCAGTATATGCAATTTCTTCCACTTTTTGAGTGACACAAAGATACTTATCTACATGGTGAAAATGCAACAGCTGTTAATCACACTCACTTTGACTTTATATAG